>NW_003852685.1:353041-378634 GCF_000181295.1 Otolemur garnettii
TGAAGTCTGTGGCCCCTTTCAGAAAGGTTTTTAGTACATAAAATAAAATAAAATAGAATGAAAGGAAAACAATTATATTGAAATACTACTATCAAAACATTTTTAAAATGGCATAATGTAGTAATAGATGTTCTTTATTAATACATTAAATAATGAGATCTAGTAATAATTTCTAAGTGGTGATGAGTATAAATGACATTTCAAGATCTCTACCACACCTGTAATATTATATGAAATGTCTATGATTTCTTCTGGTGTCCAATTATAGGAACTGGTAATACTACCACCATTTGCTGCCTGCATTCATCCTTGAAGGAAATGATAAATTTCAGTTTGAGGTTATGTGGGGAAAAAGGTATTTTTTTTCCCATCCAAACTTCTAAACCCCCTGAATTCCATCTAAGGCCCTCTTGGGGTCTGTGAATCCAGATTAAAAACTCCTATTGAAAAGTGGCTGGTTTCTGTGTGCCCTGGAACACTCCTTCAAGAATTTTAATAGACAAATTCTAAGTCTAACCTTCCTCCTTCCACTCAGAAACACTGCCCTTGTGCCCTTAAACCCCCACTCCACTGCACTCATATACACAGAAGTCAAGAGCACATAGGGTCACAAAGACAAACCTCCACCTTCCCTGTAATTGTATAACCACAAATACCCTCAAGAAGTAGGTCCCTTTAGAAACGAGGTCCTAGATCTAGGCACACACACACCTTTGGGACAGACAAGGCAGGAAGCTGGCCTTCTGCCTTCTAATAGTGGGTTTACCTACCCACCTCCCAAGCACCCTCTCAGGTCCCAGAGTCAGTGGGAACAGACTATAAAGGGTCGTTATTAGAGGTTCCTGAATAGCATGGGGTCCTAGGCTCCAGGTACTCACGGGGCTTCAGCCTCAGGCCACACTGACTAGGGTCGCTGTTCCCCGCCTTCTCAGTGAAGCCCTGGGGCCCTACTGGGCCCTCTTGGGTAGCCCCTATTGCCCAAACTTGGAGCACTTGGGGCCCTCAGTTCCCAACACTGCGGAAATGCTAGGCATCAGGTCCTAGGCTGACTTAGTTCAGGGGACTAATAATAGGCTACACTCCATCCCCCCACCCTGGGCCAGCTGTGTTATCCAACCAGTGCCATTCTGGGAGTGATCCTAGCAAAGGCGGGGGTGGGTTGGGGTGGGGGGATATCTCCGGGGAAATCTTGGAAGGACTGGGAGACAGGTGCCTGGCGACGTTAGGTCTCCTGCTTGCTTTCAGCGTGTCCTCATATACTCTTCACCATTCAAATGGCTGCCAGGGTGAGGCCCTTGAGCAGTGGGTATTCCCAGCCCTCCACCAAGGGGCCCAAGAAGGTCAAAACTCGGTCTAGCACATTTTCCTCTGAGCTGGTGCCTCTTTGTTTCTCTTTTAAACTTAACTTCTCTGGGTTTCCTTTTTGCTTTCTTGAGGGCTCAGCAACTCACTGCCCGGAGTGAGAAGGGGAATGGGAAGGGGAAACTGCTATATCTGTACATGTTTTCGGTCAGCTTTTCTAAAGCTTTAGAGGCCCTGGTCATTTATGTATAAAGTCCACTAACCCACCAGCATCAACGTGAAGAAAAAAGTGCTCAAAGCCTTCCACTCCCCTCACCCCTAAGGCATCACCAACATTGCCCATCACTAGGAGATCGGCTTGTAAGGGTATCATTTTATCTCCCTGGTTATCTTTAAATCAGGAAAGTGGTAGGGAGATACCATTAGAAAAAGCCATATTATCTATTTTAGGTGTCACACAGAATGAAATTGGGAGCCAGCATCCTGTCCCCCGCTGGGAGGAAAAACCAGCCAGCATTAAGTATAAAAACCACACCAAAAACAATCTTATCAAGTCTGAGAAACTCTATGGAGCAACTATCAAGTAGCCTTTACATGTAAAGTTCTAGACACAGGAAGAACACAGAGAACAGTAAGATGTGATGTCCCTTAACGTTTCACAGTTTATTAGGAAAACAGACATGGCAGCAATTATATTTCATATAATGCAAAAATGCCAGAACTAAAATCTGCACTGGTTGCCTATGATAATACTGTGTCCATGTCAATCTCCCGAATTAATCTAGGGGGGAGGTATTGCAGAGTTCTGTGTACTTATATCCCCAACTAAAACAATTATAATTTAAATTTTCCTGCACAAAGAAAGACTTCAGTCTATTCAGAACACTGATCCCAAGACCTAAGAGCCCTTTTCTTCCCCTTTTCAATCACAAGGTTTGGGATTTAAGTCAGGTAAAATGAAGAGCCAGTGAGGGGACCAGAGTGATATAAAATATTAGCATCCCTGTGTCACATGATTATTTTCATGATAGAATCTGCACATTGAAAGAGAGATATCCAATGATGACTTCAGCTTGAATGCTTCTAATAATAGGGAATTCTCTACATTCAGAAGCAGTACATCTCATTCATTGTTAATCAACTCAGCCCTTTCTGCTAAGCCCATATATGTATCTAGAAAGTAGGACCCCTGAGATCTTATCTTTTGCTCACTCATAGGACCCCAGAGAATATTGTCACTTTCTCTGCCCAAAAGCAGTCATCTAGGGTCTGAATCCAGGTATTCTGCCTTCATGTCACCTTGTCTCAGGGAAAACAGCCCCAGCTCCTTCAACTGTTTCTTTCAAGCTAGTATCTACCCAGTATTTTCTCCAGTCTTGTCTACCACACTTACAAAGTCGTCAAGCAGGCTGCTTGTGAAATCATAGTGCTAGGGAGTTCACGGGAGCCAGGTGACACCTTCGGAAAGTGTCGGAGAGGTCCAGTGTGATCAGTAACGCCAAAGATTAGAAACAGCAAAAAACATATTAATATCAGTTTCAACTTAGTTTGTACTAATGGCCTGTAGATTTTCACTGTCTCAGGCTTCATGCAATTCTGATTCTTGGTCAATAAATAAGTTATTTTGATGCCAAAGATGACAGAGTAGGGTATTATTCTTGAAAAAAAGATTTTTAATAGAAATTTTTATTGAGATAATTAAAGACTCACTTGCAGTTGTAAAATTAATAGAATCCCACGTATACTTCATCCAGTTTCTTACAGTGGAAACATCTTGTAAGACTATAGTACAATATCTCACATGTGATACTGACTTGACACAATCCACTTACCTTATTTATTTATCCTAGGTTGCTGGGTGTGGTGGCTCATGCCTGTAATCCTAGCACTCTTGGAAGGGCAGGACAGGTGGATTCCTTGAGCTCAGGAGTTCAAGACTAGCCTGAGAAAGAGCAAGACCTGGTCTCTACTAAAAATAGAAAAAGTAGCCTTGTGTCTGGCAGGCACCTGTAGTCCCAGCTACTCAGGACGCTGAGGCATGAGGATCTCTTGTGACCAAGAGATTGAGGTTGCTGTGAACTATGATGACACCACAGTACTCTACTCAGGGCAATAGAGTGAGACTCTGCCTAAAAAATGAAACAAAACAGGGTGTCACCTGTGGCTCAAAGGAGTGGGGCACTGGCCCCATATGCTGGAGGTGGTAGGTTCAGACCCAGCCCCGGCCAAAAACTGCAAAAAAATAAAACACAATAAGAAACAAAACAAAACAAACAAAAACCCACAATATTTCTCTCCTAGGCTTACTTGTATTAATTTGTGCAAGTGTGCGTGTGTATATGTATTTCTGTATAATTTTGTCAGATGTAGGTTATATATACCTGTAGTCTCCAACCTCCAGGCTGAAGAACAGTACCAGTTGCATGGCCTGTTAGGAGCCAGGCCCCACAGCATCACTGCCCAAGTTCCACCCCCTCTCCTATTCCCCTTACCCCTCCGGATCCATTGAAATATTGTGTTCCATGAAACTGGTCTCTGGTGCCAAAAATGTTCCAGTTTGTGGCCTGTTAGGAACCTGGCCAGTGAGCCAAATTTCATCTGTATTTACAGCAGCTCCCCAGTCACTCCCCATCACTGGTTTCACTCAGTGGGATGAGCTCTGCCTCCAGTCAGGTTCCCCACTCTTCCACAGTCCATGAAAAAATTTTCTTCCACAAAACTGGTCCCTGTTGCCAAAAAGGTTGGGGATTGCTGGTATATAGCAACTAAGACAATATACAGAATAGTTCTATCCCATTTAGGATACCTAGGGTCATACCTAGTATAATGCCATTTATCAGGTTCACAAAATTCTCGTCTATTCATAGTTTAATGAGAGATTATATTAGGAATGGATGTTGAAATTTTAAATGCTTTTTATGCATCAATTGATGTGATCATGTTATTTTTTGTTCTTTATCAATACGGTGGATTATGTTCATTGATTTTCAAATGTCAGAGAAAATATGGTACGTACAATGTTTGCACGACATTGGGAATGTAGTTTGTGCCACTGAATTGTACATTGTCATTATCCATTTCCAGAAGTTTTTAATCATCCCAAATGTAAAGAAATTTTATAACCATTAAACAATAATTCCTCATTTTCCAACCCCACTTCCACCATCTAATCTATTTTCTGACTCTATGTATTTGCCTATTGCAGATTCTTCATGTAAGTGGAATCACACAATATCTATCCCTTCGTGTTTGGCTTATTTTACTTATTATAATGTTTTCAAAGTTCATTCATGCTGTAGCATATATTAGAACTTCATGTGGTTTTAAGACTGCATAGTTTTCCATTGTATGTATGTACCATATTTTGTTTATCCATTAATCCATTGATGGACATTCAGGGTGTTTTCATTTCTTGGTTATCATGAATAATGCTACTATTAATGTTTCTGTACAAGTTTTGGTGTGAATATATTTTAATATCTCTGGTATGTACAAGTATACCAAAGAGTGGGATTTCAGGGTCATGTTGAAGGTCTATAATTTTTTGAGGAACTGCCATACTGGTTTTCATTGCAGGTGCAACATTTTTAAATTCCCATCAGGAATTGCTAGAAGTTCAAATTTCTCTACATCCTAACTAACACTTTTCTTGTTTTTGATTATAGCAACCCCAATAAGTATGAAATGATATCTCATAATAGTTTTGATTTGAATTTCTGTAGTTACTAATGATGTTGAGCATCTTTTCATGTGTTTTTTGGTCATTTATATATCTTCTTCAGAAATACGTCTATTCAAGTACTTTGCTCATTTTTTTAATTTAAGAAGATAGTCATATTTATTACCTAAATTACATTTGAAAACATAAAGGTAGGTGCACAAAGAGCTGTTTGACAAAGTCTCAGATATCAAAAATAGTATTATATTTCCCTGGCTGATCTACTCAGAGGGCACTTGCGCCTACTCCTAGGTGGCTGTACTCTGGAATGCAACCATTTAGGGTATGCCATTATATTATTCTTGTGTTGCACATGGAGTACAGACCTATATGCAACTGACATCAAAGAAGTAAACCATTAAACACTAAGAGCACTAGGACCAAATGCCAAAAACTCCATGTTGGTAACTACCAAAGTATGTAATAGAATGGTCAGAAAAATAACCAGCTTTAAATACTGTGTAAAATATAGGCTCTTAGGCTGGGTGCAGTGGCTCATGCCTGTAATCCCAGCAGCACTTGGAAGGCCGAGGCAGGTGGATTGCCTGAGGTCCCAGGTTCGAGACCAGCTTAAGCCAGAGTGAGACCTTGTCTCTAAAAATTAGCTGGGTGTTATGGAGGGTGCCTGTAGTCCCAGCTACTTGGGAGGCTGAGGCAAGGGAATGGTTTCAGCCCAAGAGATTGAGGTTACTCTGAGCTGTGATGCCACAGAACCCTATTGAGGGTGACAAAGTGAGACTCTGTCTCAAAAAAATAAAAATATTGGCTTGGTGCCCCCGTAGTACAGTGGTTATGGTGCCAGCCATATACGCCAAGGGTGGTTGGTTCAAACCCAGCCTGGGACAGCTAAACAACAATGACAACTACAACAAAAAAAATAGCTGGGTATTGTGGTGGGTGCCTGTAGTTCCAGCTACTTGGGAGGCTGAGGCAAGAGAATTGCTTGAGCCCAGAATTTGAGGTTGCTGTGTCCTGTGACACCACTGCACTCTACCAAGGGTGAAATAGTGAGACTTTGTCTCAAAAATAAATAAATAAATAAAATAAAGATCAAATAAAAAATTGAGATATAGTCTCTCTCACCTTCTCTAATTACATATCTAAACAATATTTGCTTGCTGTTTTTTTTTTTTTGAGACAGAGGTTTTTCTATTTTGAAAAAAAAAAACTTATTTTGAGAGACATTGCATCTAATCTGTAGGTAGTCATTACTACTTTAGGTAGTAATGACATCTTAACAATCTTAAGTCTTCCTACCTATGAATACACAATATCTTTCCATTTATTTGTGTCTTTAATTTCTTTCAGCAATATTGTATAGTTTTATTGTGTATATTGTTCATCTCCTTGGTTAAATTTATTCCTTGGTATTTTATTCTTTTACATGCTGTTGTAACTGGAATTGCGTTCTTAAATTCTTTTTCTGATTGCTCATTATTAATGTATAGAAGCACAACTAATATTTGTGTGTTGATCTTGTATCCTGCAATTTTGCTGAATTTATTAATTTTACCAGGTGTGTTTGTGTGGTCTTTGGTTGTCCTTACATATAAGACCATATAATCTGTGAGCAGAAATAATATTACTTTTTTTCCCCAATTTGGATGCCTTTATTTCTTTTCCATATCTAATATCTCGGGCAAGAACATCCAGTACCATGTTGAAATGCAGCAATGAAAGTGATTTTATTTTTGTCTTGTTCTTGGTCATAAGGAGAAAGTTCTCAGTATTCGTTATTGAGTATGAAACTATTTTTTGTTTTTAATAAATATCTTTTATGTTGAGAAAGCTCTCTTCTTAGTTTTTATTATGAAATGGTGTTATATTTTGTCAGATTGACTTTCTGTGTCAATTGAAATAATCACGTTTTTTCTTCATTCTGTTAATGTGATAGGTTACGTTGGTTAATTTTCTAATGTTTAAACATACTTATATTCCTGGGATAAATCCCATTTAATCATGGTATGTAATTTAACATGGTGTTGGATTTAGTTTTCTAGGATTTTGTTGAAAATATTTCCATCTATGTTCATGAGGGGTCTTTGTCTGAAATTTTCTTTCCTTGTATGTCTTTATCTAGCTTTCTATCAGGACAATCTTGGCTTCATAAAGTGATTTCAAAGTGAGTATTCTCCCCTTCTATGTTTTGGAAGAGTTACAAAAAGATTCATGTTATCTTTTATTTTTGTTTATAAGTTGTCTATTATTTGAGAGTTTGGAAAAAAATAATAAGTTAATTGGTGACTCTATACCGAACCTAGAGTCAAAACATTCTATAATAGTCATACTCTTATTTGACAATGTGAATGTTACTTTCTTTGCATTACTATTATTATTATTGCTTAATACTTCATTGCAGCAATCGCCTGATTTCTTTTCTGAATGTATTTATCTTCATTCATTCTTTATAAGGTTTTTGTTTCTAGTTTTTATCTTAAACATTGTTATTATTGGTAAATTTTAAGCTTTTTTAATTCTGTGAAGGCAAAAAGTGGAAACCTAATAATCACATGTATATGTAAAAATAAAAAAATAACAAAAAGATTTATGTTAATTATTCCATAAATGTTTAGTAGAAATCATTAGTAAAGCTGTCTGGTCCTGGAGTTTTCTTTGTTGGGTAGGTTTTTATGTCTGATTCAGTCTTTACACATGGGTCTAATGAGATAGTCTCTTACTTCTGAGTCAGTTTAGGTAATTTGTGTATTTTTTGAAATTTGTTCATTTCACTCTACTTAAGTTTTTGTTTGCATACAAATTATTTATAGTGTTCATTTTTAATTTTTTTTATTTCTGTATGATTGGGTGTAATGTCACCACTTTCATTTCTGTTTTTCTTTTAATTTAATTTATTTATTTTAAAGACAGGATCTTACTCTGTCACCTAGGACACAGTGCAGTGGTGCAATCAGAACTCACTTCAGCATAGAACTTCTGAGCTTCAAATGATCCTTCTGCCTCAGCCTCCTGAATAGCTGGGACTACAGGCACATGCCACCATGTCTGGCTTATTTACTTTTTAATTTTTTGTTGAGATGGTGTCTCACTATGTTGCTCAAGCTGATCTTGAACTCTTGGCCTCAAGTAATTCTCCTGCTTTGGCCTCCCAAAGTGGTGTGATTACAGACATGAACCACTGTACCTGGCCTCCATTTTAAATTATTTGTGACTTTTCAGTTTTAGTTTTGTTGAACTTTATAGTTTCTTTCCTATATTTTTGTGTTTAATTTATACCTATGCATTTCATTTTCTGATGTTAATGTAAATGGTATTGTGTTTCCAATTTCAAATTTCAGCTGTTCATTGCTAGTATACAGAAATCAGTTGACTTTTGCATATTAACCTTATACCCTGCACAGTTGTTATAATTGCTTATTAGTTCCAGGAGATTTCCTCTTTATATTCTTTGGAACTTTCTACACAGAAAATCATCTATATTCAAAGACAATTCTATATCTTCTTTCCTGGTTTGTATGTCTTTTATTTCCATTTCTTGTCTTATTACATTAGCTAGGACTTCCAGTATGATGTTTACTAAATGAAATGAGGGTAGACATTCTGTCCTTGCTTCTGATATTAGTAGTAAAACATCTACTTTCTCACCATTAAATATTTTGTTAGCTGTATTTTTTGATGTTCTATTTCAAGTTGAGAAATTCTCTACTATTCCTAGTTTTATCATGAATGGATGATGGATTTTGTCAAATACTTTTTCTGTATCTATTAATATAATATTAAGGTTCTTTCTTCTATAGCCTGTTGATGCAGTGGATTACATCACTTTATTTTTGAACGTTGAACAAGCCCTGCATACCAGGAATATAGCCCACTTGGTAGTGGTGTATGTGTAATTCTTTTTATTCATTATTGGATCCTATTTGATAATATTTTATTTTCTTGTAATGTCCTTGTGTGGATTGAGTATTAGAGTAATTCTGGCCTCATAGAATGAGTTACAATATACCTTTTCTGCTTCAATTCCTTTTTTTTTTTTTTTGAGACAGAGTCTAAAGCTGTCACCCTGGGTAGAGTGCCCTGGTATCACAGCTCATAGCAACCTCTAACTCTTGGGCTTAAGTGATTCTCTTGCCTCAGCCTCGTAAGTAACTGGGACTATAGGCACCAGCCACAATGCCTGGCTATTTTTGGTTGTAGTTGTCATTGTCATATGGCAGGCCTGGACTGGATTTGAACCTGGTCAGCTCCAGTGTACGTGGCTAGTACCCTAACCACTGAGCTATAGGCACCAAGCCAATTTTCTGAGAACATAGAAAATTGGTATAATTTCCTTCTTCTGTGTTTGTTAGATTTCATCAGTGAACCCACCTGAGACTGGTGTTTTCTATTTTAATTCAATTTGTTTAATAGATATAGGCCTACTCAGATAATCTATTCTTTTGTGAATTTTGAAAAATTGTGTCTTTCAAAGAACCTTTTTCATTTAGGTTATCAAATTTGTGGACACAGATTTTTTCCTTTGTTACTATTTTCTATTCATTGTGCTTGCTGTTTTTCTTCACTTTTCCTGCTTTCTCTAATGTTAACTAAGCATTTTATATGATTCCACTTTACCCCTTTCTTAACATATCCTATACTTCTTTTTTTCTATTTTAGTGGTGACTTGATGATGTAGAAATTCATAAGTAAGTCCTCTTTCAAATAATATTATACCACTTCACAGGTAGTACAATTATCTTATATTAGAATAATCCCAATTTCTCCCTTCTCTCCATCATAAACATTGCTATCATTCATTTCGTTTATCTATAATGTGTAATCATCAAATACATTGTTGCTACAGATAACAAGATGTTATCTGTTAGATTTGTTAAGAAAAAGAAAATTCAAAAATCTTATTTTATCATCATTTATTCCTTGTCTAATGCTTTTCAATTTTTCTTATAGACCCTAGGATTTGAACTTTATAAGTTTTCTTTCTCCTAAATAATTTTCAAAACTTTTTTTACAAGGTATGTATGCTGGTGACAAATTCCCAATTGAATAAAAATGGTGTAAGTGGACATCCTGGTCTTGTTTCTGACTTTATAAGTAACACTTTCTCCATATATGGCCCTTATTGTGTTGAAGTAGTTTCCCTCTGTTCTTATTTTGCTGAGGTTTATTTTTATCATGAAATGATAATGAATTTTATCAAATTCATTTTCATGAATTGAAATGATCATGTGATTTCCCCCTTCATTCTGATATGTTGCATTGATTTATTTTAGTATGCTGTAACATTTTTGCATTTCAAGAATAAACCCCACATAGATGACAGGTAATCCTTTTAATATGTTGTTGAATTGTTTGTTAATATTTTCCTGAGGATTTTTACATCAGCATTCATAAAGGATATTGGTTTGCATTTTTCTTGTCATGTATTTGTCTGGGTTTGGTATCGAGGTAATACTGGCCTCATAAAATAAGGTAAGAAGGGGTCTCTTCTCTTGGAAGTTTTCAGAATAGCATAGGAAGTGTTGGTAGTAATTCCTTTTGAGTTAGAATTCACTACTGATGCCATCTGGTACCGAGTTTTTCATTCTTTTTTTTTTTTTTTTTTTTAGAGACAGAGTCTCACTTTGTTGCTCTCTGTAGAGTATCATGATGTCACAGCTCACAGCAACCTCCAGCTCTTGGGCTTAGGCGATTCTCTTGCCTCAGCTTCCCAAGTAGCTGGGACTACCGGCGCCTGCCACAGTGCCCCGCTATTTTTTATAGCAGTTTTTTGGCGGGGGCAGGTTGAAACCTGCCAACCTTGGTATATGGGGCCAGCGCTGTACTCACTGAGCCACAGGAACTGCCTCTAAGCTTTTCATCTTTGAGAGGCTTTTTATTCCTAATTCAATCTCCTCACTATATGGTCCATTCAAATTTTTATTTCTTCATGTTTCTTGATAAGTTGTGTGTTACTAGGAATTTGTTAATTTCATCTAAATTAGTCAAGTTTTTGAACTTCTTAGTCAAGTTCAGTTGTTTCTAATACTCTCTTATAATTCTTTTTAACTCTGAAAAATTAGTATCAATGTCCACTTTCATTTCTGATTTCTATTAAGTCTTATCTCTCTATATAAATCTAGCTAAGGACATGTAAATTTTGTTGATCTTTTCTAGAAATCCTCTTGGTTTCATTGATTTCCTCTTTTTTTTAGTTTTATTTATTGCTGTTCTAACTATTTCTGATTTCATTCCATTATGATCAAAAAAGACACTTGGTATATCATTTTTTTAAAATTTAATAAGACAAATTGTGTGGTCTAACATATGATCTATATCATGGAGAATGTTCCATGTGCACTTGAGAATGTGTACTCTGCTCTTGTTCGGCCAAGTGTTTTGTATATATCTGCTAGGTGCAATTGCTCTATAGTCTTGTCTAAGTCCTCTCTGTCTCTGTGTGTGTGTGTGTGTGTGTGTGTGTGTGTGTGACAAGAGTCTTGATCTGTCACCTGGCCTCAGCCGAGTGTAGAGCAACCTCAAACTCTTGGGCTCAAGCAATCCTTCTGCCTCAGCCTCCTGAGTACCTGGGGCTATAAGCACATACCACCAACGCCTGGTTAATTTTTCTACTTTTAGTAGAAACATGGTCTTGCTTTGCTCAGGCTGGTCTCCAATTCCTGACTTAAAGCAATTTTCTTGCCTCAGCCTCCCAGAGTGCTACAATTAGGCTAGAGCATAAGTCACCACACCCAGCCAAAGTCTTCTATTTTCTTATTGATCTTCTGACTGGTTGTTCTATCCATTATTCAAAGTGCAGTATTGAAGTCTACTACTATTATTTTAGAACTTTTTCTACTTTCAATTCTGTCAAGGTTTATTTTATACATTTAGATGCTCTTATTTGGGTTCATATATAATTATTATATTCTTGGTGAATTGACACTTTTATCACTATATAATGACCTTTTTGACATTTTTTAAAATTTCTTATAGCATAACTGTGTACATTAATGCAATCATGGGGTACAGTGTGCTGTTTTCATATACATTTTGAAATACTCTCATCAAACTGGTTAACATAACCTTCATGTCATTTTCTTTGTTATTGAGTTAAAACGTTCATACTCTGCTTTTAGAAAGATTCACTTGTACCCTTGTAAGATAAACCATAGAGGCGACCCCACAAATCACCCTCCCTCCCCCCATCCACCCCCCTCACCTCCCCCTTCCACCCCCTTCCCATATTCTAAGCACTTGAAATAGTTTATCACTTAAAGCCTATTTCACTGGATATTAGTATAGCCACCCATATTATTCTTTGCTTTATAATATGAATGGGCTGTCTTTTTCTGGTCTTTTACTTTCAATGTATTCATGTCCTTAGATCTAAACTGATCTTAAAGGATCTCTTATCCTTGATATGTGGAAGATCCATATAGTTGGATCTTCCTGTTTTTTTTTTTTAAATACATCCTTCCAATATGTCTTTTGATTGAGAAACTTAATTGACTGACATTTAACTTTTTTTTTTCCTTTTGAGACAAGGTCTCACTTTGTTGCCTGGGAAAGAGTGCACTGCTGTCATCATAGTGCACTGTAAACCTCAACCTCCTGAGCTCAATCTTTATGCCTCACCTTCCCAAGAAGCTGGAACTACAGGCACATGCCACTACACCCAGCTAATTTTTCTATTTGTTTTTATAGAGAAAAGACTTCACTCTTGTTCAGTCTGGTCACTAACTCATGACCTCAAGCAATCTTACCAATTTGACCTCCCAGAGTGGTAGGATTATAGGCATGAACCACCACATCCAGCCACATTATAACTTTTTTGGTGCCTCATTTCTTCCATTATTGCCTTCCTTTGTGTTCAGTTGATATTCTGTAGTGACATATTTTAATTCTTTCCTCATTTCCTTTTGTGTTTCTTTTATAGATGCTTTCTTTATGGTTAACATGGGGGTTGCATAGTATAATATCTCAAAGTTATAATAATGTATTTCAAATTAATACTACCTTAACTTTAGTTATAAACAAAAACTACCTTTTACAGCCCTGTCTCGTCTACTTTATGTTACTGATGTCATAAATTACATCTTTATATTATGTGCCCATTGACATAGATGTGCTGTTAAAGATTTTCTTTTAAATTAGGTATAAAATGAAAAGGTGTTATAAACCAAAATTACAATACTTGTTTTTATTACTTGCCCATATATTTACCTTTCATGGATAACTTTTTATTTTTGTATGATTTGGGGTTACTCACTAGCATCCTTTCATTTCAACTTGAAGGACTCCTTCAGCATTTGTATTATATGGCAGATCTTGTGATAATGAAATCTCTTAAGCTTTTGTTTTCTGGGAATGTCTTAATTTCTCTCTCAGTCTTAAAGGAAAGTTTTGCCCGATACAGAATTCTTAGTTATGGGGGGGAAGCAGAAAGGAGATTTTTTCAGCACTTTACAACCTGCTGCCTTCCAGCCTTGATGGTTTCTTCTGGGAAATCCATTGATAATCTACTACAGGATCCACTATATATGATGAGTTGCCCTTCTTTTGCTCCTTTCAAGATTCTGTCTTTCAATAATTTAACAATATGTCTTGATGTGGGTTTCTTTCCCTGTTTCCTACTTAAAATTAATTGAACCTCTTATATTTATATACCCATTTCTTTCCAGAAACTTGGAAAGTTTGGGGCATTATTCTTTCAAATAATCTCTCTTACTCTTACTCTTTCTCTTCTTGTGGAAATTCTATTATGTGCATTTTTGTCTGCTTCATGGTGTCTCATTAATCCCATAGGTTCTGTTCACTTTTCTTCATTCTTTTTCGATTTTGGCTCCTCAGACTTGGTAACTTCAAGTGACATATTTTAAAGTTTTCTGATTCTTTCTATTAAGTCTAATATTACACTTCTCTAGTGATTTTTTCAAAACAGGTTTTGTGGTTTTTTAGCTCACAGTTTATTTTGTTCCCCCCCTTTTTTTAAGAAAAACACCTATCATGCCTGATTTTTAAATTTTGTTCACATATTGCTTTCCTGATTTCAGTTAGCTCTTTGAACATACTTAAAGCAGTTACCTTAAAGTCTTTGTTTAGCATAGCTAAGTCTCGTTGACTTCTGAAGGATAATTTTCCTGAACACAGAATTCCAGATTGGTGCTTTTCTTCTTCCCATTCTTTAAAATATTTCGTTCTGTTAGCTTCCTATTGGTATGGCTTTGATGAGAAGTCTGATGTAATTCTTATCCTTGCTACTCTAAACGTAAGATTTTCTTTTTCCTCTTGCTCTTTTCAAGAATTATTTTTAATCTTTGATTTTCTATATTTTGAGTATGATATTCCCAGGTATAAATTTTTTGTTATTTATTCTTAGTGGTGTTCATGATATAGCTTCTTTCTGGATCTGTGTTTGGTGTCCATCATCAATTTTGGAAAATTCTTAGTCATTATTACTTCAAAATTTTCTCCTGTTCCTTTCTCTTTCTTCTCTTTCTGCTATTCCCATTATACCTTCATGAAATGTTATATTGCACTACATAAAACTATATTATACCTTTTGTAATTGTTCCAGTTCTTGGGAATTCTGTTATTCCTTTTCATTCTTTTTTTTTCTCTTTGCATTTCAATTTTGGAGGGTTCTATTGACATGTCTTTTTTTATTTTTTTTTAAATTTCAGATTAATATGAGGGCACAGAGTATTAGGTTACATTATTTGCATTTGTTAAGTAAAGTCCATATTGTAGTTGAGCTCTTCACTCAAATGTGCCACATACCCCTATTTTAGCACTAAAAGAATTTTATTCTTAGATAAATTCTCTTCATCTGAATGCCTAAATGATCTATGATACCAGATGCTACTAAAGTTATAGTAAACACATACATATACAAATAATCTTTACATGAATTACATTCCAAAAGGACTGAACTTGTTAACTGTTTCTACACCCGAGGCACTATTAGACTACAATACAGAACATCCTCTGTTTGAGAACTAGGGTATATGCTCTGCATTCCCATTGGCATTCACAAAATACAGAAACAACCCTGTCTACATATGCAAGTGAGGTGAAAACCTGGAGATACTTAACATGAACTGGTGTGGCCAGTTGCATATGAGCTGGGACCTGAGAACATGAGTCTTTGAACAGTAATCATCTAGTAACTTTGGTGTATATATTGTCACCTGACTGGTGAGGGACCCAATGATGCTTCAGCTGAAGAAGCAAAAAGGAACTCAGGACTCATCTGCCTTAGGGACATATTAAAGGGAGAGAATATCAGCTATCACCTTAACTCTACAAAAGAAAAAATCGAGGACCACATGCTCAAGCAGAGAAAAGTGTTGACAAAGAAAGCACATGACTCATAGCATTCTTAAGCGTCTCTAACAATGTAAAAGACAGCCTTAAAAGAAAAATACATTAGTCACAGTACTACCTGGAAAAGATCTTTTCTGGACTTTATTGTGAATAATTTAATCTCAAGGATCACATGAAATCTTAAATAATGAATGCTGATCATTACAGATGGGTATAAACTCCTTTGTTTAACTGGCCAGGTATATTTCTGTATTATTCTCTTTTCCCTGCTGCCCTCCCAACTACTTTATCTACAACCGGAATTCTATGAGGTTGGTATTAAGGCCTTCTACAGAGTTAGGAATACAAAGTTATGAAAATGGTTGAAAGAAAATAAAGCTTTTGAGGAGAAACAAGTTTTTAGGTCATCCCCAAAGTTTCAGAAAACACTAAGGGACAGGGCACCAGACTTAATGTGGAAGCCATTGGTTTCACACAACTTCCGAACACATTTTTGTTCAGCTCTTACAAGACACATGGGTCTAAATTAGACAGCTACTTTCAAAGCACACTGGTCTTTTGTGAAGAAAAGTCACAAATCTCAGAGCATGCAACATGTTTTTATTTGCACTTATATCTAAAGGAGACATGGGCTGCCACAATTGATGATAATACCAATACTTCCTATTTAAGGGAAAGGGACTATCAGTCCCACTGCGAGGGGATCAGAGAAGACATGATGGGCTTGAAAAGTAAGTTTTTTTCCCCTTTGGAAAAGCATCAAATGCTTTGAAAACAGAACTGCCTTTAAAAAGACAAGAAAATAAGAGTCCTTTATGTCCTCAAATCTTTCCTGTTACCCTTTGTCTTCTTGGTGTCACCTGACAGCCTGACCAGCTCTTCACATTATATGTATGTGTGTGTGTGTGTGTGTGTGTATACACACACATATATATAGTGCGTATATATATTATGTATTATATATGAATATATTTATATTTTTCCTATATATGTATATAATAATATATACATGTATCTATGTCATTCTATCAACTAAGTAAATAATTAATGATTTTTTTAAAAGGTGTCCATGCAAAATCTGAGCATGGCCAGAAACAAAGGAACAGAGCCTGCCTCATCCTTAGAAAAGATAAACAGCAACCCCAAGCCCAAGAAACTTATGTAGAAAACAGGAAGAGGTCAAGTTTGTAGATAAGACCATGTGGAAGGTTGTAAAACACATTCTTATTTAAGTAGAGCCCTCACGTGAGAAAGGAATTTCTGCTTGGGGAAAATTGATGGCTAAGCCAGTAGGGGAAGGGGTCACATTTCTTAAACATTTCTTTTACAGCATAGGTGCTGCATAAGAGTATTAAATGAATGTCATTTATAGATCAACTTTTTAGTATTGCTGACAACTTTCCTTCAGGAGTCTCCTGTCCATTACCAGGCTTTTACCAGTGCATAAATATTTGGATCCCACACTTTTCATCTCTCAAATTTTTAAATCTAACCATAAAACAAGACAGTTTTTGGTGTTGAGAATATATAGGGGTTTTCAGAAGGTTGTCCTTAGTTCTATGTATGTTATACCCAAGTAATAATGGGACATATTGGGGAATAAAAAATCAAAGACCAAATAAATTGACCTCATACAACTTGAGGATGAAATCAATTCCATGGCTTTAGATGAAATAAGATAGTCCTTTAAAAATTTTTGTTTTTGTTTTCAGAAATATCAAGGCTATTGTTTACCACCACTCAGTTTAGAATTATATCAAAAAGATCTCCTTTTCGCCATTGAATAATTTTATTTTGGGTACTATGTCCTTGTACAAGTCTTTAGAAATAAACCTGATGAGACTCTCTCTTTTTTTGAGAGAGTCTCACTTAGTCATACGGGGTAGGGTGCTGTGGCATCATCATCAGTCAATCAATAGCAACCACAAACTCTTGGTCTCAAGTGATCCTCTTGGGTCAGCCTCCCCAGTAAGCTGGTGCTATAGGCACCATGATGCCATGCTATTTTTTTTTCTATTTTTAGTAGAATCAGGGTCTTGCTCTTGCTTAGGCTAGTTTCAAACTCTTGAGTTCATGCAATTCACCTGCCTCAGCCTACTAGAGTTCTAGGATTACAGGTGTGAGCCACTGTGCCCAGCCAAATCTGAGACTATTAAACTAGTTTATAGAATTTTCAAAAACTGCTATCTTGCCATTTTCCTTTTTACTTTCCTCACCCGAAAAAAAAAAAAAAACACTCAAAATACTGTATCTGGAATAGCATACTCATTAAATGGACTGGAAAATACAGATTAAGATATAGAAAAAAGCCATGGGTATAAAAGCAGGATCCAGAATAGGCTTGAGAGAGGATACCTGAGAAGAATGAGGTCTAAGAGAGCAGGTCTTCTCAAGAAGACCACAAGTCTACACCTGTGGGGTCCACTCCATGGTGACTCAGCTCTTGGGAATTTATAAATGTGAAATCCTGTAGTTCTATAGGGGCTGGAATAGCATCTCCTGCTTCATTCAAACTGGCCAATGCGAAGGGTAACTGTGTGTTGGAACTTTTTGACTGTCAATAAAAAGGGAAAGACAAAGCCAGTCAGGGAACATGGCCATTTGGAATTCTTCTATTCTGTAAGCTCTGAGCTGGCTGGTAAATAAAGCCCTTCCTCTTATAAACATGGTGTTTGGGTGCTCTTTCTCTCCATTAGGCCTCATCTTCCTGCAACAGGCTCACCTGTGGCAGATTGGTACCATTATCCTTTTTGATAATTTCTTTCACAAAGCCAGGGGTGGATGTAGTCTCCAGATAAAAATGATGTGCACAAACTTCAATTTTTTTCCAAAAGAAGTATCATGACTACTGCCAACATCTGATGACTCAGGTGATACAAGGAAAGGATCAAAGTATGGACAGAGGGGGGTAAGAGAAGATACAATAGGAAATCATCTGATGCTTTACTATTACAGGATTGAGGCAGCTATCAAGAACAGGTAAGTAAAAAACTGGCCCAAATTTATGAGTGGAAAATATCCAATGAATTAAAAACTTCTTTAAAAACAAAAAAATTAATACAGCTATCAATAGGGGGTAAATAGAAAATTATCTCCAATTTACACGTAAAAAAAGACAACTAAAATGATTTAAAATTCTTTCTCTCAATAGGAATGTTGTTTGGGGTCCATAGTTTAGCTAGGGGCAAGAAAATCAAGGAGCTATCCTGGCTTTCTTCTTCTGTGCTTAAATTAAAAGGCATCTATTTCCTCCAGAGAAAAGCACTTAATGAAGTGATCCTTTACATATTCTTGTGCTTATGATTAGGTCTGATAGTCAAAAGACATGGCTTTTTAAGCTATCTAATTTTTGAGCTTCAACCAGACATGGATCATTTAAAACAAACATTTGGGTGAAGACCCAGATTCTGCTGGCATTAGGAATTCTGGAAATTCTATTGCACAGGATGACCCAAATTGCCCAAGGTCTACTCTACCCCTAGCATGTGGAAGTAACAAGCCCATGACTGAATCTTCCATAGGAAAGATGAAAAATAGCAAATGTATCAACTTAAAGGGGATTTTCTGGTGTTTAAACAACACATTTTTTCCCCTATGAGTATCTGTATCTGCTTTAAGAATGGACTTTTGTCAAAATTGTGTATTAGTATAAGGTTACAAACCTACTAGACTTTAAAAGTAGTGTCTAAAAATACACAACTTCTTGTGATTTCTTGATAAACAAAACCATTGGTCTTCATAAAAAGACCTAAAAGAGGCCTACTTAAAAAAAAAAAAAAAAAAAAAACCTAGACGGGCATGCAGACCATGTCTCAGCCAGGGTCTGAGACGATGAGATTTTCAGTTGCTTCCTGAACTGAAGCTAAGAATGCTGCTAATTTGAATTAATGTTATTAATTCAAACCCCACTAACTTGGAATTTTAGACCTTAGTGGATTCATATTTACTCATAGGCTATCCACGAAAAGGGAGACTGTCTGAGTGTTATAACAAGACCTGGCTGGGGAAAGCAAGTATTATAGCTTAAGAAAAACAAAAACAAAAACAAAAACAAAAACAACTTTCCTTATAAATTCAACACAACCAAACACCCATGCTAACAATTAAGAATCATTTTATTTCTCAGGCAAATGTTGGTCTCTATTGGCAATAATGTTAGCTAACATCCCATAACTAAGCATACCTAAAAGTAAAATTTTCTTTTTTTCTGTAATTCACAGTTATCTACTACATACCATCTCTCCATCCCCTCAGTAGGGTCTTAATTGTTCATTTGGTCAGCATTTCCACTTCACATTCATGCTACAGTAGTGAGGATGGAAAAATAGGGGAGGCTGATAAATAAAAAAAAAAAAAAGGCAGCGCCTGTGGCTCAGAGGGGTAGGGCATTGACCCCATATGCTGGAGGTGGTGGGTTCAAACACAACCCTGGCCAAAAACTGCAATAAATAAATAAATAAATAAATAAATAAAACAGAACCAAATTAATAAGCATCCCAGCTGAGGCAATGTTTATAAAATTAAACCCTGTTTTAGAACAATAACATATTCTTTCTCTTGCCTACGTTCTGGTTTGCTTAACATGCAAATACTAGTTGCTTAGGCCCTAAAACCCCCTTCCAGACTCTTATGTACAGGGAGGTATGCCTAACTTCACCCATTTATACCAACTAAAAAACAGCATAGCCCTCTTTGGGACAAGACCATTTTGTTTTAGGTGCATCTAGTATGGAAGCAGAGTAACTAACTCATTGTTGCTTGGAGCAGCCTGCCTCTTTGGTGTACACCTTGAAGATAGCTGCATCCTCAGTGATGGTCAAGCACCTAGAGAAACCTCTGGCCTCAGAGGTGCCCATGTCTCCAGAGAAGCACTTGGCCTTAGAAATACCCATGTTTCTAAAAATACCGGTGACCTCAGAGATGTCTCTGGCCCCAGAGATACCCAAGTTTCATGCCCATGTCTCCAGAAATTCCTGTGGCTTCAGATATACCTGTGTCTCCAGAGAGGCCCTCATCTCCAGAGATATTTATGGCCCTAAGGCTTCCCACAGTTCCACAACAGTCATAGTGGAGGTCTACTGTTGCCATAAGGGTCTTGCGGAAAAGCAATGTTGCAGAGAATAAGCAAGCTTATTGAAATTGTACTTTAAATAAAGGTGACCATCTGCTCGCTCAGGCAAAATGGTGAACTTTATTTACTGTTGGTTTATATAGTAAATCTTGTGCATACCTATTATACAGCAGTGACCTCATTCATATTCATTACAATCCCTCTGCACATGGGCACTATACATCAATGACTTCATTAATCCATTTGAACATCTTGTAACCACCCGCCCTGTAAGTAGCTCCTCCGTAGTAATCTGATAATCCACCCAACATACACCCTTAAGCATAACCCTTTCAACATAACCGAGTTTAACGTAAGTTAAAGAAAAACACGTTGTCAGTCATTACTTTCTTTGTTCTTATCTAATGAAGCCTGAGGCTATGGAGGAACAAGGTAGATTGAATACCTACCCTTGCTGGCCTTGTAGTTTAGAGGCTGGTACTTCAAATCTATAAGCAAGGCATAAAGAAACTTCTTGGGCAAACAGGAATTTGTGTGCAAATTTCTGCTCCCATGTAGGCCTTAAGTCAGGGGGGTTTTGCTGGAACCTTTTATAAGGAATTTTCAGGCTGGACTTCTCAAAAGCCTTTCACAAGCCCATGTTTCATCTGTGCCATTAGATACCTGTATGCATTGGGTAAATTCCTCTTCTCTTGAGGTTTCTGAGCATATTTCCATTCCCAGACCCATCAGCAAGTGACCTTCATTACTTACCACAGATCAGGAAAGGTTACTGATGGGTATCTGGCCAGTTTTCCAAAGGGCTTTTTTATTGGCCTTATAAAGTCAACCTTAATTCCTTAATGCAGTAAATGCTATTCCAGCCAAAGCCTTGGTCATGTTAGGCCCACAACCAACCCAGCCACATGGGATTCTGCCTTAGTTTCTCACAAGTATGCCTGCACAAAGTCTTTTCACTGTTCTCTCTTAAATGGCTTTATTGGCCAAAGGCATATAGGCATGTTGCCTATAGTCTGCACACAGGCTTTTTAGTTGATCCATCTGAGCTCAGAGGCCTCTTTTCCTGGACAGGGTGCCATTCTCCATCAAGGTATTCAGTTCTCCATCGATACCCATAAATCCAAGAGGATTGATCAAAGCACTTCCCAGATGCTAGGATAATAAATTCCCTAATTGAGAGCAGGTACAGACCTCTTCTGGTGGCTCATCACAAGCTTTCAGTTTCTGCCTCAGGAGTAAGGAATGGTTGAGAAGAATCAGAAATAGGAGAAAAACTAGTCAAATATCACACTGATCAAAATATCTTTCCTTCATCACTTGCCATAGTGTTTTGATAGCCATACCATTAAAGAACCTCAAAAGTCTTAGGTTTTTAAAAGTCCTCTTTTCTGATGAATGCAATTTTAATAATGGGAAGGAGGAGGGTAAGGGACTGATCATTAACATTTATTGAATACTTCTGTGTGCTAGGCACTTTACATACATATTTCCTTTTATACTAATAAGAAACCTGTTAGGTATGAGTTATATTTTGCCCATGAGGAAACCAGCTCAGAGAAGTCAGTCACCCAAATTCACACATTTAGGAAGTGGAAAGCTAGGATCTAACCCTGTATCTTAATGTCAAAGATACAGACTATGACCTGCTACCTCCTGTAGTTACTTTCCCTTTCAGAGATAATACAATGATTCACTAATACTTTACCATAACGATTCCTTGAGGGTAGTGAGGCCTCTTTGAAAATCCAAAGAAAATGATGAAACTTCTCTTTAGAAAAATGGATGTGTGCACAAGAGCACATATGCACAGCTTTCAGGTATAATTTAATGGGTTTCACAAACTCTAAAGCCCATTTGTGACCAACTCTAAAGCCCATTTGTGACCACCTATGGGTTCATGGACTCCAAGTAAGAGCTTCTGCCTTAGAATATAGGAATATCATTTTTACTGCTCTGGAAATCACAAAATTATGGTGATTTATAATAACAGCAACAATCCTTGGACTGGATGGATAGGTGACTGGGGGAAGCATTTAAACGTTTCATTTTATACTTTATTGCATTTTGCATTTTCTAACTTTATACTTGTACTGCCTATTTAAAAAAAAATGCTAACAGGCTTGTCTGGGTGATTATATTATGAACCATTTTTGTTTTTCTTTTCTGTAAAACTAAAGTTAATAACATTCACTTCAAAAGGAGCTCTTCCAGAGAGTGATCTAAGTCTATTTGACATTAATTTCATTCTCAGGAACCAGGCAGCAATAAGCGAGAAGGCTAGAATTAGAGTAGGGGTTCTGCCCTAGGTGCATCGTGGAATAGGTTGCTAATAACTAAAAAGGGAGGCACAAGGACTTAAGAGAAAGTATGGTTGCGCCTTCCCAGGATTGCTTATTTCCTATGATTTTAAGTCATGCTTTTTTCACCCCCCCATCCACTTTTTTAAGGGAATCAAGTAACTGGCTGTTGCTTCTCAAGAGTACATTAAAAAGTTTGAGATTGTATATGATCACAACACATTTATTTTCACAATAAAGGAATAGTTCTGTTCTTACAGGGAGCCACAAAGCTATATCCTATCTGGCTTACAGTGGGTTCACACTCAGTTGATAATAGCACACCTAAAAAATTCTTTTCTAAGAGATGCCTCTCCCTTGTCTTTCACATAAACCCTTAGGATCGCTGGATTCCATAAGCATCTCAATATTTTCCATTATTTTAAAAAGAAATCCTTGTGGACGTTTTAAACTTGTAATTAAAAACAAATTACTAATTTTAATTTTTCTGGTATTGTAAAGCATGAGATATAATGAGCAGAGTTTGCAATCTACATGGGAAGAAAATAAGAATTTTCTTTTATAAAGGTTTCCTAATTGGAAATACAGCAGTTTTGTTGTTCTTATCAGTACATCCACGATATTATACTTATTCTCTTGCTAGATAACAAATGCCTGCTTGATTTCCCTGTCTTTCCCTTTTGTTCCTCCTAATAATTCCACTCAGACCAAAAAAGGGATAAAGAAAACTAACCCATTTGTTTAACTAGATGAATGAGATGTTTACTACATTTTAGAAGTAAGTAAAGGAGTTGTGCCTGAAGCTTTTTAGACACAAGACAATTGGAAGTCAAACAGAATAACAAAGTCAGCCAGGCAGATTTCCACAAGTACAACAGAACTTCAAGCTAGCTGGGCTTACTCAGAAGGAACAAGAAGACCTCTTTTTAGAACTTTTCTCCTCACCTTTTTTAGTTCATGCACATCTGCCTCCAGCATTGCTCCCTGTTTCTTAATTTCCAGGAGATTCTCTACCACACTCTGCTTGGGTTGCTGCCTTTTGTCAAAGCAATTATGCATTCTGCACCAGAACCTTAAATAGACAAAAAGAAAAAAAAAAAGTGCATTCGTTTAGCTGGAGGAATCAATTACCAATGTTTTCCTTGTGCTAAGAAAATATTAGCCCAGTAGGTAGGAAGTCTCAAAAATAATGTAATTTAGTAATATTGAATCTAGTCATAATTAAAGAATAAAGTTCCCAGCAGAAAGATCTTTGTTCAAGGATCTGTAGATTTGCACAGACCTGAGGTAATATTTAAAAACCAAACTGAATGTTTAAGTTGATTATAGATACACATCTAGTTTTATGAAATAATAAGAGGGAGGAGAGACATTAGCAAGATGGCAGAACAGGAAGCTTAGACTTACTTTCCCTCCATGGACACAGTGACTCAACTGCAACACAAGGATCAATTTCCTTTGTAAGAAATCTAGAAACTAATTGACAGGTTTCTGCACCCTGGGTGAGTGTGAAACCAGCCACATTGAAACTGTAGGTAAAGAAGAAGCACCCACTCATAATCCCCAACCCCAGCACAGTGTGCCATAGGATTGTGAAGGAACCCCCAGTCCCAGCTTCTACCTAAAAACAGAAGAAGATGTACCTGTAATATTTAATACCCCCAACTTATTTGGGTGCTACCTAAGGACTGAGTTCTTTATTGCCTGCTTCAGAGGGCTGAAGGGGTATGGTCTGGCATATTATAGTATCCTTGGGGCTACCAGAGAAGTGGCAGTTTGAGGTAGTATGCAGAAATGTACCACAACTCCCGTTCCTTGCTCAACATGGAATGAGTGGGTAAAAATTGCCAAGTCTCAGCTTCTCCATGGGGAAGGAAAGAGTTGAACCATGTACCTAGCAATCCAACTTCTCTAAGAGCTACTGAGGGAATGGCTTTTGTGCCACCTGTCTAGGAGCATTGATGGGACTGGACATACTCTGGACATGTGGGGGCCACTAAGAACAAGATATCAGTTGAGACTAGCCCAATAGTTTGAGAGGTTCCTAGAAGCTCTGGTCTGGTTAAGTGGTGAAAGTCTTCTGTACAAAGGCAATCCACAAAACTGGGAGAGGTGGCAATTTTTTTCTAATGTACAAATATAAATACAAAGAGTCAAAGAAAATGGGGGTAAAAAAAGTACAATACAAACAAAAGAACAAGCCAAAATTCCAGAAACCAACACGAATGAAATGGAAATATATGAATTACCTGACAGAAAATTCAAAATAACCATCATGGAAAAGTTCAATGAACTCAGAAGAACAACCCATAAACAAAATGAAAATTTCAATAAAGAAAATTCAAAAAAGAAAAAAAACAGAAATCTTAAAGCTGAAGAATATTGTAACTGAAGTGAAAAAAATTCAACAGAAGAGTTCAACAATAGACTAGAGAAGGAGAAGTAAACCGTAAGTAAACTCAAAGAAAAATTATTTGAAATTACCCAGTCAGGGCTCAGTGCCTGTAGCTCAGTGGTTAAGGCACCAGTCACATACATGGGGGGGGGAGAGGCTTGTGGATTTGAATCCAGCCTGAGCCTGCTAAACAATGACAACTGCAACAAGAATATAGCCAGGTGTTGTGGCGGGCACTTGTAGTCCCAGCTACCTGGAAGGCTGAGGCAGGAGAATCACTTAAGCCCAAGAATTTGAGATTGCTGTGAGCTGTGATGCCACAACACTCTACCCCTGTGGGCAACATAGTGAGACTCTGTCTCAAAAAAAAAAAAAAAAAAGAAGAAAGCATTTAAGAAGAGCAGAAAGACAATAATGGCATGTGGTATTAAGATGCAAGTATTTCTCCCTGATAGAAAATTTATGGCAGGTAGGTAGAGCAAGGTTGATTGTAAATGGTGTTAAATCCCGGGTATAGAGGTTATGACATACTTAAAAAAAAAAAAAA
>NW_003852685.1:378654-394766 GCF_000181295.1 Otolemur garnettii
AAAAGAAAAAGAAAAAAAAAAGAAAAGAAATTACCCAGTCAGGGTAGCAAACAAACAAACAAAGAATGAAAAATAGCAGAGATAGCTTAAAGGACATATAAGACATCATCAATAGAGTAAAATATGTATTATTAAAGTCCCAGGAGAAGAGAAAGAGAAAGAACCAGAAAATTTATTTAATGAATAGGTGAAAACTCCCTATATCTTGGAAAGGAAATGGACATCTAGACCTAGAAAGCCCAAATGATCCAAATAAGATGAACTTGAAGAAATTCACAGAGACATATGATAATCAAATTATCAAAATTCAAAGACAAAGAGAGAATAATAAAAGCTTAAATAAGCTGACAGTTAAAAAGTACTAGAACAGCCTTACAAGAAATCTAAGGGCAATTCATTGAGCTGAAAAAATGCTAAACAGCAGCCCAATAGCCTAAAAAGTATAAAACTTGTTGGCAAAGAGTAATCTTGTTTTTAACGCAATGTTTCAAAGACCTAAACGTATGGGTGACAATTATCTGTTTCAAAGACCTAAACATATGATGACAATTTCCAAAACTCTCTATGGAAAACAGAGGGTAAAACTTGACGTTGGATTTGGCAAGGATGTGAGACCTCAAAGCATAGGTAACAAAATAAAATAGATAAACCAATCTATATTAAAATGTAAAACTTTTGTACATCAAAAGAAAACCATCAGGAAGGTGAGAAGGCAACCTACAGAATGGGAGAAAATATTCAAAAATCATATATCTAATTAAAAGTTAATATCTGGCTCAGTGCCCATAGCACAGTGGGGTGCCAGCCACATACAGTAAAGCTGGCAGGTTTGAACCCGGCCCGGGCCATCGAAATCAATAATGACAACTGTAACAAAAAATAGCTGGGTGTTGTGGCCAGGGCCTGTAGTCCCAGCTACTTGGGAGGCTGAAGCAACAGAATTGCTTAAGCCCATGAGTTTGAGGTTGCTGTGAGCTGTGATGACAAAGCACTCTACTGTGAGGGTGACATAGTGAGACTCTGTCTCAAAAAAAAAAAATGTCGACATAGCAAGACTATGTCTCAAAAAAAAAAAGCGTTAATATCCAAAATAATAAACTCCTACAATACAACAACAAAAATTATTTTACAAATGTATAAAGGACTTTAATAAACATTTCTCTAAAAAGACTCAAATGGACAAGTAAGTACATGAAAAGATGTTTGACATCACTAACCATGAGGGAAGTAAAAACAAAAACAACATGATATATCATCTCACACCCACAAGAATGGCTACTGTCAGAAACAAAAAAAAAAAAAAAAAAGGAAAAAGAATTAAGTATTGATGAAGATGTAGAAAAACTGGAACGTTTGTGGCACTGCTGGTGGGAATGTAAAATGGTATACTGTAGTTACTATGCAAAATACTATGATACTCCTAAATACTCCTAAAAAAATTAAAAATAGAGGGCAGCGCCAGTGGCTCAAAGGAGTAGGGCGCTGGCCCCATATACCAGAGGTGGTGGGTTCAAACCTGGCCGTAGCCAAAAACTGCAAAAAAATAAAAAATTAAAAATAGATGTAACATATGATCTAACAATTCTACATCTGAGTGTATACAAAAGAGCTGGAAGCAGGGACTCCAAAAGACACTTTTACACCAATGTTCATAGTAGCATTATTCACAAATGCCAAATGGAGGAAGCAACCCAAGTGTTCATTGACAAATGAATGAATAGATAAACAAAAATATGATATGTACAACCAATTAAATATTTAGACTCAAAAAAGAAAGGGAATTCTGACATATGACATGTGGAAGACCCTTGAGGACATGCTAAGTAAAACAACCAAATACAAAATGACAAATATCGTAGATTCCTCTCATGAGGTACCTAGAATAGTCAAGTTCAGAGATAGAAAGTAGAGTAGTGGTTGCTAGGGACTACGGAGAAGGGAAAATGAGAAGTTGTTTAATGGGTAAATAGTTTTGAGAGAGGATACCCGAGAAGGGTGAGGTCTAGGAGAACAGGTGACCACAGGATACATCTGCGGGGTCCTCTCCATGGTGATTCATCTCTTTGGAATTTGTAAACTTAACTTGGAAATTTGTACGTCTGTAAAATCCTGTAGTTCTGTGGGAACTGGAATAGCATCTCCTGAATGGTTCAAACTGACCAATGGGAAGGGTACCTATGGGTTGGAACTTTTTGACAGTTGATAAAAAGGGAAAGACCAAGCCAGTCGAGGAGCTCGGCCATTTGGAAATCTTCTATGCTGTAAGCTCCCAGCCAGTGAATAAAACCCTTCCTCTAATAAACATGGTGTTTGGATGCTCTTTCTCTTCGTTGGGCCTCATCTTCCTGCAACAGTTTCAGTTCTGCAAGATGAAAAAGTTCTAGAGATTGGTTGCACAACATTAACATACTTAACACTATTGTACTGTATGCTTAAAAATGGTCACAATAGTAAATTTTATGTTATGTATAATTTTTTTTTTTTGAGACAGAGCCTCAAGCTGTCCCCCTGGGTAGATTGCTGTGGCATCACAGCTCACAGCAACCTCCAACTCCTGGGCTTAAGCAAATCTCCTGCATCCGCCTCCCAAGTAGCTGGGAACACAGGCGCCCGCCACAACACCTGGCTATATATATACACACACACATATATTTGGTTCCAGCCATCATTCATCATTGTTGTTTGGCGGGCCTGGGCTGGATTCGAACCCACCACCTTAGGTGTATGTGCCTTAGACACTTGAGCCACAGGTGCTAAGCCTATGTTATGTATAATTTTACTACATTACAGGTAAATTTAAAAAAAGAAATGAGACAGAATGCCCACAGGTGCTTTACCCAATTTCTCCAATGTGTAACCACAGTATAATATCAAAAAAAGGATATGACATTGATAGTTAAGATACCAAAAATTCCATCACCTTGTGGTGAATTCCAGTTGTCATTTAGTAGCCATACCCATCTTTCCCCCTCTAGCCCCTACACTGTCCTTAACCCTTGATAATGCTTAACCTGTTGCTCAAATCTTTTTTCTTTGTAAGTAATTTATGTAAATGAAACCACAAAGTAGATAACACTTTGAGATTAACATTTTTTCATTTAATATATTCTCAGCAAGGTGTTGTATGTATCTAGTTTGTTCTTCTCTATTGCTGAGCAACAGTCCATGGTACAGATGTACCAGTTTGTTTAACCATTCACCTGTTAAAGGACATCTGGGTTGTTTATCATTTTTGGCTATATGAATAAAATTGCAATGAATATTTATGTACAAGTTTTTGTGTGAACAGAAAGTTTTTACTTTTTTCTGGGATATATGACCAGGAGTGCAATTAGTGCAATTGCTGGAGCATATGGTATATACAGGTTAGTACTATTTTACATTCTTATTATAATATAAATGAGCCAAAGATGGTCCCTGTATATAAGTCCTATGTGGTTTATTTCTTCACTGCAGGCTGGGAACCCATTGGATCAAAAGCCCACTAGCACCAAATTCAAATTTTTACATGTCTAACTGTTTTAATTGAGAGAGGATACCTGAGAAGGGTGAGGTCTTGGAAAACAGGTCTTCTCAGGGAAACCACAAGGATGCACCTGCAGGGTCCTCTCCATGGTGACTCAGGTCTTGGGAATTTGTAGGCTTAACTTCCTGGAACCTGGAAATTTCCAAGTTCTGTGAAGTCCTGTATTTCTGTAGGGGCTGGACTAGCATTTCCCACTTGATTCAAACTGGTCAATGAGAAGTCTACCTGCGGGGTAGAACTTTTTGGCTGTCAATAAAAAGGGAAAGACCAAGCCAGTCGGGAAGCATGGCCATTTGAAAATCTATGCCATAAGCTTCCAGCCTATGAATAAAGCCCTTCCTCTTATAAACATGGTGTTTGGGTGTTCTTTCTCTTCGTTGGGCCTTGTCTTCCTGCAACATGTTTGGTTCACTGACTGGGAAGCGAGATCACCCTTGGAGAGAACATGCACCTGGTAGTTGCCACCAATCCTCTGGACAACCACGTGGGGGCCCCTGATTGGCCTGGTTGATGTGAACCACTGAGCAATCCAGGGAGGCAGTTTGGCCTCCCTGTGTGGATGCCTCGACTGGGCTGAGAAAGGACCTCATCAATGGGTCTTCAAGGAGTCAAACACCAGGAGGAACTGGCATGCAGGAACAGGTACCTATACAGGCTGACATCTAAGGCAAGGTAGGATCCATTTGGGGCCCACTACAGTTTTAGTGGAAGAGGGAGTCTGATCAATTCCTTGGGTGTTAGATCACCAGCAGGTCTGTTCAGAGGTGTATGAGAGTGTGTGGATGTGGTGTGACTGAGAGAACTCTGAGAGTAGAATTGGATCTCCCATCACAGGGTCTAGGGGAGTGTTGGTTTGCCTCCTATGGCTAAGTGGCAGATCAAGTGGGAAATTGAGGCTGCCCAGGTTAAGGAGTGAGTTGGAATTGTGTGCATGTGAGTGCTTGGAGAGTGACTGAGACGGGTAACCATAGGTGGGGTGGGGTTTCACCCTCCCCCCACTCACGGGGTGAAAGGAATGTGTGCATGTGCCCTTCTTCCCTGCTCCAACTTTGTCCCCTGGCTATTCTGAGAGAAACTGGGAGTTCAGGTTTTCTGATTTCTGTCTTTGGTGGTGGCCACATGGCCATGTCCATTTCTGGGGGAAAATGAAAAGACATTAGAAAGGATTTTGTAGTTTTGTTACTGGAATTTCTTCAGTGAGCCTTTGGACTCAGGAATTTGACATTTGCACCTTCAGGCCACAGATCACTGATAAAATGACATTTTGTTGAACTGAGGGGGATGTAGAGGGAGTGGAGAGTGTCAGAGATATTGGCAGAGGGGCTGTGCCTTAGAAAGTGTGGCAGCAGGGGCAGGCTAATGAGCTCCGGATGGCCCTTGAAAATCTGGAGGAGGGAATGTAAATCTTTTTTTTTGCGGGGTTGTATCAATATCAGCAACATGTCTCCAAGGTGGACAGCCTCTGGAAGGGGGAAGGAGGCCCAGGTCGGAAGTTTCCTGCATGAGTCCTTTGTCTAGGGGTAAATAGTTGGCCCTGAGAGATATTTTGGCCAGGACTTGGTAAATGGAAAAATAGCTTTACAAACTGAATGGGTGTTCTAGTAAATTAATCAATGCGGCCCCTCACCTTGCACAAGTTTATTAGGTCTTTGCTGCGGTTTTTGTCTGGGGAGAGGATTAGGGTGTGTGCACCTTAGTCAGGGTGGAGCCATCCAAAAGGTTTCAGGCTGCTTTGTTCATGATCTTGCTGGAGCTTGGAGGGTTTGTACTTGGAGATGGGAGTCTAATATCTGAGCTCACCTGAGCCCTGAAAAATGGGGGTTCACTGTCTAGCCCTGAGTGGAAAAATCCTATATCAATGTTATATCTCATAAAATGCCTCTCATTTGTAAAATATAATTTCGTTGTTTAAACTGTTGGGGAAACTGAGTCTTTGTCAAAGGATAAGATTCTTGCTTTTTAAACCTTCTAATTGTCAGTTTGGCCGAGTGAATGGGTGACTTCATAGTGAACTGAGATCCTGTTTTGTGGGAGGTGAGTTTTTGAGAATAAGAGAAATTAGACAAAAAAGAGAATGGATTGTATAAAGAAAGAATCTTGTGTAATAAATTTTGTCCTGTAACAGAATAGTTGTGTAAGAAAGTGAAAGGCAGGGCAAAAGTTAAAGAAGGTTTAGAATGTTTGTAGATTGTCTGTGCAGGTTAAGTGAAGCATATAAAAGAGAATTTGTGAAAGACTTTACATGTGATCCAGTTGACTATGTATTTTCTTTAAAATCTTTCAGCTTGTAATCTTATTTGAACCAATGTCTTAGGCCTTTGATATTTGACAAACCTTCCAAAATCAAAACTTTAAATTTGGGGCTTGGGGCCCATAGCACAGTGGTTGCAGTGCCAGCCACAAGCACTGAGGCTGACTGGTTTGAACTTGGCTCAGGCCAACAAAAAAAAGGCACAAATCTAAATTTGGTCTTCTTTAAATATTAAGACGACTGAAAGGCATAGAAAAACAAACTGAACTTATTTGATTTATTAAAAGTATATAGAAAACATTGTCAAATAAGAAATGGTGATTAATTTTGTATGGGTTATGTATGTATATGTTCCAATATTGAAAAGTATCGGTCTGTCCTAACATATGTTGTCAGTAATAATTTTAAATCATCTAAAAAAAAAGTGTATTTTTATGTAACTGGCTGAGTCCAAAGTTTATCCTAAAAAGAAAAAGAAATTTTAAGAGAGGCTGATGAACTCTCTTGAATTCAAATTCCTAATGTCTTTGGAAATTAAGTACCTCCGGGCTAAAAGCACATTTTTAGAACTTTCATTAGAAAGTTAACATGTCTATGGGTATTGCTAATCTAAATTCAAACAGAAAAGAAATCAGTTATGTGGAACTAGGCTAGTTTGTTATGACTTTTTGTTTGAAGTATTATTGGTTCTTTCTGTGTTCTGTTTTCCAAAAGTCAAAACAATAATTCTCTGCCTTTTGAGCTATTTGTAGCTTTTCAAGCAATGTATGTATTTATGAGCAGAGTTTGAAACATGTATTTTTCTCTCTCCTTAATTTCTCTGGAATTTGAAAGTCATTAGTAAGTATTGTTAATCTGTGACAATACAGTTATTTGCATAAGTTCAATAAGAATCTGTTTTGTTCTATAGGATATGATGAAGGTACTGGTTATTTTACCAAGGCTTTGACTAGAATAGCATTTCCAGAGGTGTCCAGACTGTGTTAAGGAATTAAGGTTGACTTCATAAGGCCAATAAAGAAAGCTCATTGGAAAACTGGCCAGATACCAATCAGTAACCTTTCCTGATCTGTGCCAAGTAATGAAGGTCACTTGCTGAAGGGTCTGGGGAATTGAAATGTGCTTGGGGACCTCAAGAGAAGAGGAATTTACCCAATGCATACAGTTATCTTATGGTAAAGATGAACCCTGGGCTCATGAAAGGCTCTTGAGAATATCAGACCTGAAAATTTCTTATAAAAGGTTCCAGCAAAGCCAAAGAGTCTAGATGGCTAATAATTATTCTTACTGCGCTTTATGCAAATAATCAGTATACTGAAGGTACAGTTTATTTTGGCAACGGAGTTGGTTCTACTGTAATTTGTCTTTAGTAAAGAGAGAAATTGGAGAGAGAAAAAAATAATTCAAAGGAAAAAAACAAGAGGCTGTGGTGCACCTGTATTAGGTCCTGGCCTTGTCTGTACTGTCAGCTCATAAAATGAGTCATACCTGCTTTAGTAAATTGAACTGTTAAGTGGGACTAAGAGACTGGCCAAAGAGTGTGGTGTGAGTGTGCATCTCAGGAGGAAGGCATTGGATGGAAATGGGTAACAGGCAAGGGAATTCCACCCCACTGACTACCATGTTGAAACACTTTAAGAAGGGATTTGTAGGTGACTATGATGCCAGGAAAGCTAAGGAGTCTTTGTGAGCAGCAATGACCACCCTTTGGGATTGGATGGCCGTCAGAGGGAAGATTAGAGAGATCCCTAGTGTCTGAGATATGGCACAGAGTAACTGGAAAGGGGGGTCACACTGAGCAGTTTCCATACATAGGTACCTGGCTACAGTTAGTCGTCAACCCACCACCTTGGTTGAGAGGGCAGGTAGCGACAGTGCTAGTACCACAGGGACAGGAGGGGAAAGTGCTTTCCACCCAACCTAGAGTAGTGGTGCTGAAGATATTGGAAGATCTGGTACCAAGAGACATTGTTGCAGAGGCTGAGAAAGGGACAAAGAAAACTACCAATTTGGCTTAAGTAAATGAAGTCCTCCAAGGAAAGACTGAGAGTCCAGGCCAGTTTTATGAAAGGTTATGAAAGCATTTCAGATGAACACTCCCTTTGACACTGAGAGCCCTGAGAATCAGAGGATGGTTAATATGGCCCTAGTTAGCCAAAGCACTGAGGATATACAGCGAAAAAGTGCAGAAGCAGGAGAGGTTTGCAGGTGCAAACACCTCACAACTCCTTGAAATAGCGCAAAAGTTCTTCGTGAATCGGGAAGCAGTGAGCTGTAGGGAAAAAGACAGGTGCATGAAGCGAAGGGCCAATCTCATAGCCACTGCTCCGAAAGGCATGAGGAGAGGACCACTCCCTTTCAAAGAGGACAAGGTCAAGGAGTGTGAGGAAGTAGGGGACCCAGGGTAAAAGCCACCCCTTTGCGAAGGGATCAGTGTGCAACTGGCTGAGAGACAGGGCATTGGAAGAATGAGTGTCCCCAGAGGCAAGGAAGTGTGGAAAATCCTGGGAGAGAGGCCACAGAGCTGGAAGAGCAGGGAGGCCTCTATAACTTAGTGGGAGAGGCCCTGCTAGACTGAAGGGGACCGGACTCAGCCACCCCCAGAGAGTCAATGGTCCAAGTAAGGATTGGGGGCAAGAACATTGACTTTCTAATTGATACTGGGGGTGAACACTCGGTGGTCACCCAGCCAGTAGCCCCTCTCCCAGACCACAGGATTAATGTCATAGGAGGAACCAGAGCCACTGCTGAACAAGCCTTTTGTCTCCCTCGGAAGTGTTCCATAAGCGGCCACAAGGAAATATGTAGCTACAACTGCCCAAACCAGGTCTGGTGTCAGCCTTGACCATGCCTTGAGAGGAGGAGTGGAGGTTGTTTGTGACTCAGCCAAGGGAAGGACTGAGGCCCAAACTGGCCCAGCGATGGCTATGGGTCTGGACGAAAGATAACCACCCCACCAAGGGCTCTGCTCAAGGTACAGAATGCCTATTGCAACATCTAGAGGTATGTGGGTATAAAGTTTCTAAGGGAAAGGCCCAGATCTGCCAGAGACAAGCACCTTATCTAGGATTTATTATCCAGCAGGGAGGGAGGAATCTAGGCATGGAGAGGCAGCAAGTCATTAGTCGCCTCCTCACCTCCACAAGCCGAAAGCAAGTTTGGGAATTCCTAGGCGCAGTCGGTTTCTGTCATCTTTGGATCCCCAACTTTGCCATCTTGGCTAGACCTCTGTATGAGGCAACTAACGGAGAGGAAGGAAAACCCTTAGAGTGGGGAAGAGAACAGGAACGTGCTCTCTCTCAGCTAAAGATGAGGCTAATAACTGCCCCTGCACTAGGACTGCCAAACTTAACCAAGCCCTTTACTCTGTATGCCTCAGAGAGAGATAAGATGGCTGTGGGTGTGTTAACCCAGCTGGGTGGGTCCTGGCCAAGGCCTGTAGCCTACCTCTCTAAGCAGTTAGATGGAGTGGCAAAAGGATGGCTACCCTGCTTGCAGGCTCTAGCCGCTACTGTTCTCCTTATGCAAGAAGCCGATATGCTGACTCTAGGATCTCAGAATAAAAGTACGCCACTCTGTGGTCACTTCAGTAGACACTAAAGGACATTTTTGACTCTCTAATGTAAGAACACCTTGGACTCAGCCATGTTTCTTCCAGCCAATGGAAGAGACACTGAGCATGACTGTGTGGAATTCATAGATAATGTGTACTCTAGCAGACCTGGATTACGTGACCAGCCTTGAACAGATGCAGACTGGGACTTGTATGTTGATGGAAGCAGTTATGTGATGGTGCAAGCCCTGGCAAAATCCACAGTCAGTGATGTGTCACCTGCAGCCAGTTCAATGCCCGCCAAGGACTGACAGTACCCCCCAGGAATCCAATTGCATAGAGCAGTGCCCTTCGAGGACTTCCAGGTAGACTTTACTGAAATGCCCAGGTTTAAAGGGAACAAGTACTTGCTGGTGATGGTCTATCAGACTTGGAATAGATAAAAGCCTTCCCCACCAGAATAAAAAGGACCCCTGAATTAGCAAAGGTATTGCCCAGAGAAATCATACCATGGTTTAGGTTGCCACTCTGGTTTAAATTTGACAATGGGCTAGTGTTTTTAACAGAAGTAGTGCAAATAATAAGCTAAAGCTTTGAATAACTTATGGGCCTCAAATCTGAGACAGGGTAAAGTGCATAGACAGGACCATAAAAGCAAAAATTGGTAAACTTTGCCAGGAAGCAAAGCTTAATTGGATACAGGCCTTGCCTGGTGTTGTTTAAAGAGGCCTCTGTCAGCAGTGCCCGTGGCTCAAGGCATAGGGCGCCAGCACCATATGCCAGAGGTGGCGGGTTCAAACCCAGCCCTGGCCAAAAACTACAAATAAATAAAAAGCCTCTGTCAATTCTCTGCAATTTAGCATTAATTCCTAAAAAACTGGAAAAGACTGAACTGAATAGACAAAAAACCCTATAAAGAGTAGCAAGGAAAATCTCCACTGGGGTAATTAACCATGTTCTGTTTAGTCTTGTGTCTGTACCTCCTTTCTCTCTAGAGGATCAAGGGAACCAAGTCTAAGTCTAGAACCAGAAACTGGTCCCATGAAACCAAGGTAGAAAGGACTTTCCACCATCATCCTGACCACATGCACAGTAATAAAGGTAGAAAGAATCCTCACCTTGAGTCATCTCAGATGGCTGAATAGGACTTCACTGCTCCTTGGGAAGTAAAGATAACTTTTAAGACAGTCAACATGCCCTGCTCCAGCCACATACTGGGAGCTGGCTGGTCAACACATGGCTGAAGCCTGAGGAAACTCCTCGAGGGACTTGTCTTAATTGGACTTTGGACTTTGGGAAAAGGGAGGGAAAATGTCACAGGGAAAAGTAAAAACTTATATGTGTATTAGCCCACCATCCCGGTACTATTAAGACCTCAGTAGAGAACCCGAGAAAAGTCACAGTCCCTACAACCTCAGTGCTAAAAGGTAATTAATATAGGCACCTGCAGAAACAAGCTGATATTGAGACCCCACATTAAAAATACATTGGAGTCTGAAAAGGGGGGAATGAGAGAGGATACCCGAGAAGGGTGAGGCCTGGGAGAACAAGTCTTCCCAGGGAAACCACAAGGATGCACCTGCAGGGTCCTCTCCATGGTGAGTCAGCTCTTGGGAATTTGTAGGCTTAACTTCCTGGAACCTGGAAATTTCCAGTTTCTGTGAAATCCTGTAGTTCTGTAGGGGCTGAACTAGCATCTCCTGCTTGATTCAAACTGGCCAATGAGAAGGGTACCTGTGGGGTGGAACTTTTTGACTGTCAATATAAAGGGAAAGACTATGCCAGTCAGGGAGCATGGCCATTTGGAAATCTATACTTTAAGCTCCTGGCCGATGAATAAAGCCCTCCTCTTAGAAACGTGGTGTTTGCGTGCTCTTTCTCTTCGTTGGGCCATGTCTTTCTGCAACATAATCAAGCCAAGTATGCAATTTTTTTAGTCATTAAGAGCTTGCCTGTCTTGCATATCATGCAAAACTGCACTCAACATTTGCTAGCCATAGATAAAATTAACCTAGGGTAATAAAGACCCCACATTACTTCTGTCTTTTGGAGTACTCCGATTCAGTATCTTCCTTTCAGGCTGCTTAATGACCTAGATACCTAGACATGTAAGCCTTCTTTCTAATATCCTTCTTCCTTGAAAAGGAGTTTCCTTGCCTTACTCCCCTTTTCCATGCTGGCCTCTGTACTCATTCAACTGACTCATGCAAACCTGTTAAAGTGTTGTGCTTTCAAAAACCATACTGTGTGCTACTGCAACCTTATGGACACATCTTTTCCTTGAGAAGCACTAAAATCCCTCAAACTTAGTACAATGGCAATAAGGATGAAATTTTTGTGATGACCAAAAAATCAATACGGGGTAAACCAAGTGAGGAGGACAATTAACTGGCTAAAGAATGCTGGATGACCTTAAGTGTTTGGGACTCAGAATTTAGAACACCTCTGTATAAACTTGGCATGACATTGTTCTATGCTGTGTTACATGCTGTATTTTTCAGTCTCTCTGCTGTGCCTCATAAGTCTGGACAAGTGGTAGTATCAGTATTTGAGCAAATCCATCTCATCAGAACTGACTTTTGGGGTCACAGATACCAATTGCCCAGGGAAGAATGTCAGCCCACCTGCCAAAGGACACTAGGCAGGGACTTGACATTTTAAGAACATTGGGCTTGAATTAGAAACAGTGCATACCTGTGGACTGCATATGGATTACCACTGACCCAATAATGAGCTATAAAAAGAGAGCTCCCTGTGGCCAGGATGGTGATTTGGCATACTCTTAGTTGTCTAAATGACCTTGTCCCTGAGGACTGCTATGGCAGACAAACAGGCTGATAAGGCAGAAATATCAGTAAGTAGCTTAGCATGACTCTGTTATCATGACAATTATGTTGCCATGGATACTGTCATTCTAGTTCTTCAAGGGAAGTTCCTCACCCTTTGCCTGAGCTGGATAAACATTACTTAGACTGACAAAGCAAGGAAATTTATATTCCTACCCCTGCCAGGACCCCAAAGGAAGTATCTATCTCCCTCAAAAGGTACTCCAAACCATGAAGTAGGTGTACATTGGACCTTGCTTTTTGCTGAGACCTTCCCAGAGAAGAGTTAGGAGCCCAAACTCCTGGGGGAGATGAGTTGGAGAAGATCCTGGGGAAGTAGACTAATGCCTTTTAAGGGAAAAAGCATCAGGGTGTCACCACAATAGAGACTGGGACAATTTACCTTTTGTTTTGCCAGTAACCAGCAGCAAAGTAAAGACAGAAATACAAAAGAGGGGCTAGTTCTTATTAGGAAGAGAACATGTTCCCTCTCTTGCCCTCAGGTTCAGTCTGTCCTTAATAACCTGACCCAGGAACCAAATGAAAAAAGGGGCTGCCTGATAATATATATAAAACATATCCTGGGTGGTGCCCGGAGCTCAGTGGGTAAGGGTGCTGGTCATACACCCTGGGGCTGGCAGGTTTGAACCCAGCCAAGGGCTGCTAAAACAACAATGACAACTGCAACAAAAAATAGCTGGGTGTTTTGGTGGGTGCCTATAGTCCTAACTACTTGGGAGGGTAAGGCAAGAGAATTGCTTAAATCCAGGAGTTTGAAGTTGCTGTGAGCTGTGACGCCACAGCACTTTACCCAGGGTGACAGCTTGAGACTTTGTCTCCCAAAAAATAAATAAATAAATAAAAATATATCTTGGAGGGAGCAAGCTCCACCTAATAGTGAAATTAAGCAATTGGCTGCCAGAGTACAAAATGAACAAATGGTGTCAATGGTATAAGATCTCACACAGTAAGTGTGGAAGATAGGAATGACCCTCAAAGGAGTCCTTGGACCTCATTCCATATATATCTTATTGAAGTGAACTTTTATGGCTTGGAGGGCTACCCATTCTATTTTTGGCCTCATAAAAATAGATACCAATGGAAAACATTAGTCGAGGCCAAAGATCTTCATTAACGGTAGATGCTGAAGTGTGCTTATGAGGCAACATGTGGTGTGCAGCATGATGACTTGGCAAATCATAGGAGGTAGAATTGAGTCCTGAGCCTACCCACTTGTTTCTCAAGGAATGTTCCTATCAAGTTCTCTTTTAGGGCAATAATGGCTAATGGTAAAATAATTTAAAGGTCATACCTACGCTGGACTTAATAGAAACTCATGAAGGATAAATTCAAGTGTTGCCTATTAATTCTGCTGATCTTATCCCATCTGTCTAAATTATTCTCAACAGTGGTGCTACCCCTCCCCAGGCCAAGCAAACCATTATAGTCAGGCCCTGGTTCAGCCAAAACCCTGAGATGAACAATAAGGTCATATAAGATCCTAAGGGAAAAAAGGGGCATAAACTGGATGATCTTTCATAAACCAGTGGCACAATTACAATTGCTTACTAGATTTAGATTAAAATCTGCAGCAGGCATTTGAAGACAGTTTTACCTTGAAAGCCTACCCAGATCTTCTCCAATGTCAGGGACCTGTCCTTGCCCTCTATAGTTATCTAATAGTTGCAGAAGCTGGCTGCTTCCAGCAATCACCCTTTGACTACATTAACTGTACTTTGGCTTCAAAAACTAAATAACACTGGTAGGCTCTGTTGGATATAGGTGCTCAAATCGCCCTAATCCCAGGAAGAAGTCAGGGTCTGGCACTCTTCTCACCCCTAACCTTGCCCAGGGGCTTATTAGCTTGAAAGAAAAATTATTTAAAGGATCACTAATGGGCCTAGTTCTGCTAAAAGATGCTTTGATTCTTGTTATGCCACCGGAGACTATCCTTTTTCTCATTATTTAAATAGACTTCCTTTAGTCACTAAATAATCTCATGGAACAAACTTAATGTGCTACCTGCTGAGAGCCAGTTAACCTTCCCTTCTATCTGTGTAGGTGGTAAATATGGCATAGTACCAGCTAAGGCAACACATTGAAGCATTAGTGTCTATCACAGCTGACTTAGTTAAAGAAAAGGTATTGATTCCTACTCTTACACCTTTGAATTCTCTGGTATGACCTGTACTTAAGGCCAGTAATAATAAATGGAGGTTAGCTATAGAGAGTTAAATAAAGCTGTACTCTGTATTAGTACATCTTTATAAGATATCACTACAGTAACGTGTGACATTCAAAATAACATAGGTAAATGTTGTGGAATTACAGACTTAGTTTGGGCACGTCTATTATTAAGAATGTTATATTCAGTAAGCATTTTGCAGGAAAGTCAACCACAATTCACTTTTGTGGGTCAACAGTACACCTTTTCCATGTGCCTATGAGATACTTACATAGCCCTGTGACTGCACATATGCAGACATGACCTAGATGCATGCCCCACATTCCCAGAAGAAATTTAGCTTTCACATTATATTGGGGTTTAGGATTTCAATCTATGAATTTGGGGAGGACATAAACATTCAGTTTATAGCAGAATGTTAACTGCTCCACATAGAGTATATGATCTTTCCCAGTCTGTAAAATTTTAGGCTACCTTAGGAACTCACAAAGGCGAACTATTTCTAATCTAGCAAAAGTTCCCAGTGCTCCAACCTTCCACGCTGATAAAGAAGGTCCAACATTTGATAAGAATAGTTGGATTCTGGCTCTAACACACTCTTTATCACCAATATTTGCTACTGAGTCACCTATAAGTCTAACTTTTTAGTGAAAACCTGAGCAAAAGCAGGTGCTAGATAAACTAAAGGAGGCTATCACTATGGCTCTTTCACTAGTCTTCTGAAGAAAAGACTTAAAATGAAAAGTTTCTGACACCCCAAAATTTGTTTTCTAGAGCCTTTTGACCAAATGGACAGATAAACCAAAATATAAGAACTAAAGCTGCAGAGTTCTCAGAATATAACAAGAGAAAATCTTCATGACATTGGGTTTGAGAATGATCTCTTGGATATGACAAGAAAAGCACAGGCAACAAAGAATAAATTGATACACTGTATTTTATCAAAATTTTTATGCATCAAAGGACACTATCAAGAGAATAAAAAGATAACCAGAGAATGGAAGAAAATATTTACAAATCATATATATGGTAATGAATATTCAGAATATATAAATAACTGAAACTCAACCACAAGAAACAAACAACTCAATTCAAAAATAGGCAAAGGACTTAAAAGACATTTTTCCAAAGAAGATACACAAATGTATAATAAACACACAAAAATATGCTCAAAGTCATTAGTCATTATTAATTACTATTAACCACTTCATACCCATCAGGATACCTACTATCTAAAAACACTGAGAAAAAAATTATCAGCAAGGATAAAGAGAAATTGGAACACCTATACATTGCTGGTGGGAATGTAAAAATGGTATAGCCACTGTGGAAAACAATTTAGTAGTCCCTCAAAAAGTTAAATATAAAATGATCATATGATCTAACAATTTCACTTCTAGGTATATACCCAGTAGAACTGGAAGCAGGAACTCAAATAGACACTTGTAAATTAAGGCTTACAAGCAGAATTATTCACAAAAGCCAAAACATGGAAGCAATCCAAGTGTCTATTAGGAGACAAACAAAATGTGGTATATCTATGCAGTGTAATATATTAGCCTTAAGAAGGAATGAAGTCTGATACATAGTATAATATCAAAGGACCCTGAGAACAATGATCCTAATACATCAATTATTATCATTTTTTTGAGACAAAGCTTTGCTTTGTCACCCTCGGTAGAGTACCATGGTGTCATAGCTCACAGCAACCTCAAACTCCTGGGCTCAAGTGATTCTCTTGCCTCAGCCTCCTGAGTACCTGGGACTACAGG
>NW_003852685.1:394786-413902 GCF_000181295.1 Otolemur garnettii
GGGCTGAACTAGCATCTCCTGCTTGATTCAAACTGGCCAATGAGAAGGGTACCTGTGGGGTGGAACTTTTTGACTGTCAATATAAAGGGAAAGACCATGCCAGTCAGGGAGCATGGCCATTTGGAAATCTATACTTTAAGCTCCTGGCCGATGAATAAAGCCCTTCCTCTTAGAAACGTGGTGTTTGCGTGCTCTTTCTCTCCAATGGGCCTCATTTTCTTGCAACAAATCTTTTTAAACAGGGGGTCCAGTTCACTGTACATCAAATAGTTGGAGAGCCAGTCTGCAGGCCCCAGGATGAGTTGGTTGCTACGCGGGACAGGCAGCCATGGCAAAAACACCTGGCGGGCTGGATAAATGTCCTAGGTCGGCTGCATATGGCCCGCAGCTGAAAGTTTGAGTATACCTGCTCTATGATATATATCTATGGTAGCAGGGGCCACATTGACTTGAGTGACTTTCCACTGAATTAGGGTAGTGTTTTAGATGGAATGTTTGCACTTATTTATACTTATTATTTTAAAACTTGTGGCAGTGTATTTACAACAGATTACCAGTTTAAAAAAAAATCAAAAACCTACAACTGTAACAATGAGGATTGACAAGGTGAGATGGACTTTCACCTTATCTTATACATAATGTCCCATATTGTCTTATATATAATGTCCCCTGTTTCTTTCTAGCCCAGCACTGTATACTACATTTTCTTTAATTTATGGACACTAAGGCTGATTTTGTACTTTTTCCAGTATGAATAGTGCTTCAGTAAACATGGTAGTACCAATATCTCTTTGATGCACTAATTTCATTACTGGATTGTATTAATTTTTAGAGGAATTTTCATGCTGTTTTTCATAATATGTTTTAAAGTTCCCTTGTGACATCCTCACCAACACTTGCATCTTTTCTCTTTTTGTTATGAGCCATTCTAATTGGAGTACGGTGATATTGTGTTGTGTTTTTAAACTTAATAAGTGACACATGACAATTGTACATATTTATGGTCTGTAGGGCGATAGTTCAATGCATGCATACATTGTATAATGATCAAAATGTCTTGTCTTATACCAAATGAGTGAATTACTATATCCATCACTAAACATTTATCATGTCTTTGTGGTGATAACATTCAAAATCTTCTCTTCTAGATACCTTGAAACACATAATACATGGTTATTTGTTATAGTCACCCTATTGTGACTATACTGTCACATAGAAGACCAGAACTATTTCTTTCTATCTAACAGTATTACATAAATGGTGCACCTACTGACCATCTCTCCCCTATCCTCCTTAGCCTCTGGCAACCACTATTTTACTCTACTTTCATAAAATAGACTTTTTTGACTATAAACTTATGAGGAAAATCATATCGTGTTTGTTTTTTTTGTGCCTGGTTTATTTTACTTAACAAAATGTCCTCTAAGTTCATCTATGTTGCTGTGAATGACAATATTTTATTGTTTTATGGCTGAATAGTATTATCTTGTGTTTTGGCTAATGTAAGTAGTGCTTCACTAAGCAAGAGAGTGTTGATGTCTCTTTGACAAACTGATTCCATTTCCTTTGGATATGTACTTAGTAATGAGATTGCTGGATTATATCATAGTCATATTTTTAAGTTTTTTTTTTTTTTGGTAGAGACAGAGCCTCACTTTATCGCCCTTGGTAGAGTGCTGTGGCATCAAACAGCTCACAGCAACCTTCATCTCCTGGGCTTAGGCAATTCTCTTGCCTCTACCTCCTGAGTGGCTGGAACTACAGGCGCCCACCACTACATCCGGCTATTTTTTGTTGGCTGGGGTGGGATTTGAACCCGCCACCCTTGGTATATGGGGTCAGCACCCTACTCACTGAGCCATAGGCACCATCCATATATTTTTAATTTTTTAAGGAACCTCTGTACTTTTTTCCATAATTGCTGTAATAATTTTATATTCCCATTCATAGCATGCAAGGGCTCCCTTTCCTGTGTCCTCGCCAACATTTATCTTCGGTTTTTTTAAAAGCTTATACATTTAACGTTTTTATTTTTTGTCATTTATTTTATATGTGACAGGGTCTTACTTTGTTGCAAGGGCTAGAATGCTATAGCATTATCATAGATAACTGCAACCTCACACTACTGGGCTAAAGTGACTCTCCCACCTCAGCCTTCCAAGTAGCTGGAACTATAGGTATGCACCACTGCACTCTGCACACACATTTTTTTGAGAAAGTCTCACCATGTCACTCTCAGTAAAGAGCTGTGGTATTACAGCTCACAGCAACCTCAAACTCTTGGGCTTAAGTGATTCTCTTGCCTCAGCCTCCCAACTAGCTGGGACTACAGGTGCCTACCACAGTGCTCAGCTATTTTTTGATGCAGTTGTCATTGTTGTTTAACTGGCCCCATTTGGGCTCAAACCACCAGCCTCGGTGTACATTGCTGGTGCCATAACCACTATGCTATGGGTGCCAAGCCAATTTTTCTATTTTTTGTAGAAATGGGGTATTGTTCTTGTACAGGCTGGTCTCAAACTCCTAACCTCAAGCAATCCAACTGACTTGGCCTCCTAAAGTGCTATGATTACAGAAATGAGCCACAGTACCCAGCCATTGTCTTTTGATAATAGCCATTCTAATTGGGGTGAAGTGATATCTCATTCTGGTTTGGTTTGCTTTTCCTTGATGAGTGGTGTTGCAATTCTCCTATATCTATTGTCCATTTGCATGTTGTCTTCTGAGAAATGCCTATTAAGAGTTTTTTTGACCATTTTAATCAGATTTTTTCAGTTTTTGCTATTGAATCATTAGTCATTTGAATTCTTTATATATTCTAGATATTAACCCCCTGCTAGATACATAATTTGCAAATATTTTTTCCCATTCTTTAAATTTTCTCTTCACTCTGTTTATTGTTTTCTTTGCTGTGCAGAAGAAGTTTCTTAGTTCTATTTAATCACATTCGTCTATTTTTGCTTTTTTTAAAAGTTAAAAGAAAGTTCTTATTAAGAATGGTTTTCCTTAATTAAGTTCATTTTTAATATTAAATAGAGTGAGGTGCTCAATAGTTCAAGTTTTATTTCAAGTTCATTTTTAATATTAAATAGGGTGAGATGCTGAATAATCCAAGTTTTATTTCTTTTTTATTGGAAGAATTTATTCCAGTTTAGTCCCCTTAAGTGCATTTGCTTACTGTTTATTTATATTTTAACAGATAACAGGTATGAATTACTACTTATATAAAAAAAGATAATTAATTGTACTGGAAAATAAAAATTTATAAAAATTTATCATTAGGTCAGAACTTAAAACATCAAATGAAGGATAAAGATTTGTTTCTAATTTTTTTTTTTTTTTGAGATAGAGTCTCACTTTTTTGCCCTTGGAAGAGTGCTGTGGCGTCACAGCTCACAGCAACCTCCAGCTCTCAGGCTTAGGTGATTCTCTTGCTTCAGCCTCCTGAGTAGCTGGGACTATAGGCACCCACCACAATGCCCAGCTATTTTTTTGTTTGTTTGTTTCAGTTTGGCTGGCCCTGGGTGTATGGGGCCGGCACCCTACTCACTGAGCCACAGGAGCTGCCTATTTCTAATTCTTTTATCATTGTGGCATTACACCTTTTTCAGGACAACTATAATTAACAGAAATTATACAAAACAATCTTTTCAAATATTAGTATTTAGCAATGTTTTGTTTTGCTGAATGTTATTTCAGTTATAAAAGACCATCTCTGGTTACTAAAGGAAAATCAGAAATTTTATCAGATTTAGCCTGCTTTTACAAATATGCTAAGAAGTCCTAAGCTGAACAGTATTTTAAGTAGAAAAACAATTTTAAAGTAGTTATTTATATCATTTCTATGGTTTATGTACATATATTAACTGGTCTCTTTTATAAGAAATCTGACTTGTTTATCTCATTTTGCATTGTAAAATAAAGGTAACAGCTAATCACCTTTTAACAAAAATACTCTGTGTGCTACAAATGCAAATATCAAAGATATTATTTAGTAGTTGATCATTGCCTGCTACAAAATATGAAGCATTTGCAGCTGCCCTCTGGTATCCAAAATAAGGATTTTCCATAAAAAAAAAAAAAAAAAAGATTCAGTGCAATTCACTTAGTGGTTAGTTTAGGACCATCCTCTCCCCACCTCAATTATTCTTTGTTCTTTCTCACCACCCTCACCTCTCACAATGGCACCATATTATTAAAAATATTAAGTACCTGCGGTTTGCACTGCAAATCAAGATATCATTTGAGTAATTTCAAATGATGTACAGCTCTTCATGTAAAAAAGATGTTTTGTGGTCACAGTTACTTCAAAAAGTAATTATATTCAAATAACCTGATATATCATGCCTTAGCAATTACAAAACCATGATTTTGACACATGGCGATTTATAAGTTGGGCAAATGTGAATTGCTAAAAGATGTGAACAGTTGTTCTTCTGTTTAAGTTTAGAGTGCTACGAAACTCAGATAATGACTATTTTTTAACTTCACATAATCAGCCCATGGCACAGCATACTAAATCACGAAGTACAAATCCATGGAAGGTAACACAGCACCTTTACTAAATCAGAAAGCTTTGGCAAATCAATAAAGTCCCTTTAATACAATAATATCACACTTTTGTTGGAGCCATATATTACTTTAGAGGTAATTTTCATGCCAAAATTATTTAAGTACAAAACTAAAACACTGTGGTTTTTAATGGTAGTTTATAGCAGAACAAATTATTTTATACAAATTACTATCTTTTAAAAATCCATAATTTCTTCTTGTAAAGTAAGTTCCCTCATGCAGTTGCTGAAGTTTCCAGCAGCAGGGTGATTTTGTATATGGAATAGGTGACTCTGCTTTGTTTGGGGGTTTGTCCAAAGCCAGGTGAAGCTCCAGTGCATAAAAAGCCTTAAAATTCTACTTTAGGAGATTAAATGTCAATACCAATTTCCAAGTACTTAAAAAAAACTGTTAAATTTTCACATCAATACTGGAACTCTTAAAATTGAAAAGTCATTTCAAACAACATTAATTTCAGATGATCCCTTTTATTTAGAAGCCCTACATCTCTGTTTTGATGAAAAGTCACATAGCCTTACATCAGCTTACTAAAAAAAATTATACCTAAAATATAGTGGTATTTTTTAAATAAAAAATAAATATATTGTCAGCTTGTAAAGACCTGGGGGACCCAACACTGTCTACAAACTTTCATTATCATTTTTCTACAAATGATGCTGCTGTTGTCAGGGTCCTTATGCTTCCTCTTGCTGAAGCTGTCAGTTCTTCAATCTCATCATTTAATTTATGTATTACCTATTCCATTGCTTCTCGGCCTTTGCTAGCATTCGAAGATATGGTACTTGCCATCAGTCCTTCAAGGTAACTGCTAAGGCTGACTCCTTTCACAGTGATTATGGCTTCTTGAATCAAAATAGTTTTTTCTGGGTCCTGAGGATGTGGTTTGTATATAAGTCTCTCATCTACTGAAACCATATTTGTAAATGAAATATTAGTAGATTTAAGTTCCATTGTCTTCTCCACAGGATCAACTACAGAATGTTCTTGCACATATGTTTTGGTTCTTGTTGTACCAATAAGAGACTTCACAATGGAAGGCAGTCCCCAATCTATGCTGAGAAGTCTATGGCTGTGCAGCTTTCCTGAGTGATCTACGTGTCTAACACATCAACTACAAACACACTTGGGTTCATAGGGTTTGGATATTTCTGCATCACAGCATGTAACAGTTTTCCATGGGTCGTCAAAGACGTGCTCCAAAGTCCAGATCTTCATGGTGCCAGGGACCTGCGCGTTGTCCACTCAGTGCTAGGTGGCAATGAGGCAAAGAGACTACACTTGCCCCCGCCCCACCCCCAGCCTATTTTTGCTTTTGGAGTCATATTCAAAAGATTCTTGTCCAGTCCAATATCATGAAATGACTCTCCTATTTTTTCTTCTGGTAGTTTCATAGCTTTAGGTCTTAGATTTAAGTCTTTAAGCCATTTTGAGTTGATTTTTATATATGGTAAAAGATAGAGGTCCTGTTTCAACCTTCTACATATGGAGGTCCAATTTTTTCCATCACCATTTATGTAAGATTATCCTTTCCCCAACATATGTTCTCTGTATCTTTCTAAAAAATCATTTGGCTATAGATGCATGCATTTCTTTCTGTGCTCTTTACTCTGTACCATTGGTCTATGTGTCTATTTTTATGCAAGCTCCATGCTGCTTCAGTTACTGTTGCTTTATATATTTTTTGAAGTTGGGTAGTCGGATGCCCCCAGCTTTTTAAAAAATTTTACTCAAGATTGTTTTGGCAATTCAGAGTCTTTTGTGATTTCATATGAATTTTAGAAATATTTTTGTATTTATACAAAGCATGCCATTGATATATTTTTTTTGCCATTGATATTTTGATAAGAATTTCATTGAATTTGTATATTGCTTTGGGAAGTATGGAGATTTCCAATTCATGAAAATGGGATATCTTTTATTTATTTTCTTTTCAGTTCCTTCCATCGGTGTTTTATAGTTTTCAGAGAAGAGCTTTTCCATGTACTCAGTTAAATTTATTCCTATGTATCATATTGCTTTGTAGCTATTGTAAGTGAGATTTTATTTTCTTGATTTCTCTTTCACATGACACACTATTTATGTGTAAAAACACCACTGATTGTTGTATATTGATTTTTTATCTTGTAACTTTACTGACTTTATATAGTTCTAACAGTTTTTTAGTGGAGTCTTTACAGTTTCCTAAATACAGTTGACCCTTGAATAACAGTTTTGAACTGTTCCAATACACTTATATGTGGATTTTCTTCCTCTGTCACCCTGAGACAGCAAAACCAATACTTCCTTCTCTTCCTCCTCAGCCATATCTTCAACATGAAGATAGTGAGGATGAAGACATTTATGATGAGGCTGGGCAAAGTGGCTTACGCCTATAATCCCAGCATTCTGGGAGGCCAAGATGGGTGATTTACCCGAGCACACAGGTTTGAGACCAGCCTGAGCAAGAGCAAGACCTTGCCTCTAAAAATAGCCAGGTGTTGTGACAGCCACCTATAGTCCCAGCTACTCAGGAGGCTGAGTCAAGAGAATTGCTTTGAGCCCAGAAGTTTGAAGTTGCTGTGAGCTATGACACCATGGTGCTCCATCAGGGGTGACAATGTAAGACTCTGTCTTAAATTTTTAAAAAATGACATTTATGGTGATCCATTTAAAGAATAGTATAAATATTTTACATTTCTTATGTTTTTTAGTAATATTCTTTGTTTTAAGAATATAATAATATATGATATGTGTAACATACAAAATACGTGTTTAATCAACTGTTTATGTTGTTGGCAAGGCATCTGATCCAAAGCAGATTTAACTAATTTAGTTAAATCAAAAGTTATATGTGGACAGATGTGCCAAAATGGAATTTAAGGGAAGTTTGGACTTTAGCTTGAGACATGAATGGAGAGCATAGAGTCAGAGGTTTTGGATGAGGAAAATTTCAAAGCTGGGAAACTGGAAGAAGTAGTAGGAACTTTTCAGGAAAATGGAGAGAAAGAGAATACAGACCTAACTTGAGTAAAACCACAGGAAAACATAATTCTGGACAAACCTCACAGTCTTTGCTACTTCTATCAATATTGGATAAATTCATACCACATAAAAGGCTGGAAGCTTTATTTCTCTGAAATTTGCAGTGATAGCTCTCTTTTTATTGAGAAGATTCAAGTATTTGTAAAATTTTTCACAAAGTATGTTGATTTATATTGAGGCAAGAAAGTAAAAGCAAAACTAAAAGTATCTGTCCTAGCCTCCCTGTGTAGGCCTCAGCCAAGCCACAGGCATTTCTGTTGTCTGTATGTTTCTTCCTTGACATACAGGAAGCCTAGATTCGTGGGGCCTAGATTGTAACCTAGTAACTTCCCTGGACTTCTGTTGCCTTTGAGGACAGGTGGTCCAACCTGTCTTAAGGATGAGGGTGAATCTGACCTTCCCGCTTGCGCCCGGGACCTTGAGGATGATGTCATGTCTCTCTGTTTTATGACCATCATGTGCACTCCCACCCTGAAAAGTAGATAAAGGAGAGGCAAGGGATTGAGTTGGGGGCTCGGTTTTGGAGACACACTATTGTTCCGAGTTACCCCCCCCCCAGCCGGAATAAACCTGCTTCCTCTAATCAATTGGTGCCTGGAGTCTTCTGTCTGTGTTGGTTTCCTGCTACAATATGATAAGGATGAAATAGAAAGAAAGGGAAGTATATTGGTGGATTTTAAATAACTGACAAAAGACAATGAAATAACTCACTTGATATCAAGTATAGCAAGGGAACTAAGAGATACTCCTGGGGAAACCTTGCCTTACATGGGTTTGGCAGTACATCAGATATTAATTAAGGAATGCATGCAGCTGAATTACAAGCCCAAGAATGATTTTCTGGTGATGGAGAAACAATGGGAAATGTGTCACACATTCATGCAAAGGTATACAACTATGAGCCTTTGACACAATGCAAAAATGTCTGAGCAGATTACTATGGAAAATACATTGTTCTAAGAGGAACAGTGGCTCATGTCAGTAATATAAAGCCTTTTTGCATCAAGATGGATTTTCTTTGTGCTGCATGTAGAGAAGTTCAGAGTATTTCTCTTCCAGATGGAAAATATACTCTTCTGACAAAGTGTCCTGTGCCTGCGTGTAGCAGGAAATCCTTCACTGCTCTTCACAGCTCTCCTCACAGTTATGCTGGACTAGTAGTCAATTAAGATCCAAGAGCTGATATCTGATGATCAATGAAAAGCAGGTCAAATTCCAAGAACAATAGAATGTGAGCTTGTATGTGATCTTTTGGATAGCTGTGTCCCAGGAGACGCAGTGACTGTTAATGGAATTGTCAAAGTCTCAAATGCTGAAGAAGGTTTTCAAAATAAGAATGACAAGTGCATTGACCTTTTGTACATTGAAGTAAATTCTATTTGCCATAGCAAAGGACAGAAAACAAAGGCTTCTAAGGATGGGTGTAAGCATGGAATTTTGATAGAGTTTTCCCCTAAAGAACTCTATGCCATCTAAGAAACTCACACTGAAGAAAACCTGTTTAAATTCATTGTCAACTTGCTTTGCCCTGTCATTTTTGATCACAAACTTGTTAAAGCAGGTTTGGCTTTAGCACTCTTTGGAGGAAGTCATAAATATGCAGATGAGAAAAACAATTCTGATTCGAGGAGACCTACACATCCTTATTGTTGGAGATCCGGACTTAGGAAAGAGTCAGATGCTGCAGGCAGTATGCAATGTTGCTCCATGTGTCCTGTACATGTGTAATAATACCACGACCTCTGGTCTGAATGTAACTCTTTCAAAAGATAATTCCTCTGGAGATTTTGCTTTGGAAGTTGGTGCCTGCTAATCAAGGTATTTGTGGAATAGATGACTTTGATAAGATAGAGAATCAACATCAAGCCTTGTTAGAAGCCATGGAATCGCAAAGTATTAGTCTTGCTAAGGGTGGTGTGATTTGCAGCCTTCCTGCAAGAACTTCCATTATTGCAGCTGCAAATACAGTTGGAAGACACTACAATAAAGTCAAAACAGTTTCTGAGACTTTGAAAATGGATAGTGCTGTACTATCAAGATTTGATTTGGTCTTCATCTTGTTAGACACAACAAATGAGCATCATGATTATTTGTCTCAAACATGTGATTGCAATAAGAGCTGTTAGCAGTGTTACAGTAGCTCCTATGAGTAATCAAGAATCAAATATTCTATACTTGAAGTGATTTCTAAGAAACCATTATCAGAAAGACTAAAGGTGGTTCCTAGAGAAACAATAGATCCCATTCCCAACCAGCTGCTGAGAAAGTACACTGGCTATGCTCGGCAATATGTCTACCCAAGGCTATCCACAGAAGCTGCACAAGTTCTTCGAAACTTTTACCTGGATCTCCAGAAACAGAGTCAAGTGTTAAATAGCTCACCAATCACCACTAGGCAGCTAAAATCTTTCATTCATCTAACAGAGGCATAAGCAAGGTTGGAATTGAGAGAGGAAGTAATAAAAGAAGATGCTGAGGATATAGTTGAAATTATGAAAGATAGCATGCTAGGAACTTAGTCTGGTGAATTTGGGAACCTAGATTTTGAGCAATCCCAGCACAGTTCTGGAATGAGCAACAGGTCAGCAGCCAAAAGATTTATTTCTGCTCTCAACAACATTTCTGAAAGAACTTACTATAATTTATTTCAACTTCATCAACTTTGGCAGATTGCCAAAGAGCTAAACCTTCAAGTTGCTGATTTGAAAACCTTATTGGATCACTAAATGATCAAGGTAACCTGTTGACAAAAGGCCCAAAGCTTTTCCAGCTTTCACCTATGTAAAAAGACTTTACCTAGTTAAGGCCCCTGAGTTTATTAGCAGTTTAAAGCTATCACAAGAATTAAGATATATTTTCAAGCACAGCTGCATTTAAAAAAATAAAAAATAGTGAAGATATACAAAATTTATGTATATATACACATACACATAGACATATATACACAAACATACATACACACACCATTCCCTAAAAAAAATGATGCCTCACAACTGTCGTCATAGGAAAAAATGTTGGGTATGGTAAACTAATCTAAGAAGCGACAAAGTCATATGTTAATTTCTTATAAATTCTACAAAGGCTAAAAATAAATTATTTGATCTAAGTGATATAGAAAAAAAAAGTTATACATATTTTTTCCCTGGGCAAGGGTCAATGCACCTAACTCCTGCATTGTTTGAGTGTCAATTGTATATAATCATGTTACTTGTAACCAGGGATAGTTTGACTTCCTCCTTTGCAATGTGGATGCCTTTTATCTTTTACTCTTGCCTAATTGCTCTGTGCAGGGCTTACAGTACTATTTATAATAGAAATGGTAGAAATAGAGAACTTTGTCTTGTTCCAGGTCTTAAGGAAAAATCTTAACTTTTCCCTGTTTAATGTGATGTTATCTGTGGATTTGTGATATGGCCTTTACTGTATTGAAATGCATATCTTCAGTACCTAATTTGTTAAGAGTTTTTATCATGAAAAGATGTTGAATTTAGAAATGCATATCTTCCATACCTAATTGTTATGAAAGGATGTTGATTTTTTTCAAATGTTGCTTTCCTGCTTCTATGCTTTTCATTTTTCATTCTATTAATATGATGCATCATATTTATTGATTGGCATATGTTAGACCATTCTTGCATCCGTGGGATGAATCCTACTTGATCAGAGTGAATGTTGTTTTTTTTTTTTAATGTACTGTTAAATTATGTTTGCTAGTATTTTGAGGATTTTTGCATTCATGTTCATTGATCTATAGTTTTCCTTTTTTGTGTCCTTCTTTGTTTTTCTGTATCAGGATAACTATGGCCTCATAGAATGAGTTTGGATGTAGCCCCTCCTCTTCAATTTTCTTGAATAGTTTAGGAGAATTAGGATTAGTCCTTTAAATGTTTGGTAAAAATTAGCAGTGAAGCCCTCAGATCTTGGGCTTTTCCTGGATGGGAGACTTTTTATTACTATTTTGATTTCATTGCTTGGTTTTACTTCATTCAGATTTTCTATTTCTTTATTATTGAATCTTGGAAGTTTGCATGTGTCAAAAATTCATCTATTGCTTATAAGTTATACAATTTGGAGGCACATAATTATTTCTAATAGTGCCTCATGATCCTTTTTATTTCTATGATATCAGTTACAATGCTGCTTTTTTCTTCTCTGATCGTGAGTCTTCTCCCTTTTCTTATTATATGGCTAACGGTTTGTTAGTTTTGTTTATCTTTTCCAGAAAGCAACTCTGTCATTGATTTTTATTATTGTTTTATAGTCTCTATTTCTGTTCTGATTTTTATTATTTCCTTCCTTCTTCTAATTTTAGGTTTAGTTTGTTGACATTTCTAATACCTTAGGTATATCATTAGGTTTCTGAGAGCTTTCTTCTTTTTTTATGTAGGAGCTTATTGTTTCAAACTTACCTCTTAGAACTGCTTTTTGTATATGCCAGAGGTTTTGGTACATTGTGTTTTTATTTTCCTTTGTCTTAAGAAATTTTTTAATTTCCTTTCAATTTCTTCATTGACTCATTGGTTGTTCAAAAGCATGTTGTTTAATTTTCATGTATATGTAATGTTTCTGAATTTTCTCCTAGTTTCATGCCATTGTGCTCAGAAAACATACTTGAAATAATTTTGATCTTCATGAGTTTGGTAAGCCTTGTTTTGTGGCCTAATTTATGATCTCTCACAGGCAATATTTTATGTGCTCTTGAATAATGTGTATTCTACAGATTTTGGATGGAGTGTTCTATAAATGTCTGTTAGGTCCATTTGGTTTAGTGTGTAATTTAAATCTGATGTTTATTTTTTGTCTGAGAGTGGCATGTTGAAGTCATGTTCTATTATTGTATTGTAGTCTATCTCTCCAATTAGAGTTACGATAATTGCAATTAGAGTTACAATAATTATTTGGGTGCTCTAGTGTTGGAGCATATATATTTACAATTCTTATATTCTCTTGTAGAATTGATCCCCTTATCATTATATGATGGCTTTCTTTTCTCTTTTTGTGGTTTTTGACTTAAAGTCTATTTTATCTGTTATAGCTACTTCTACTATCTTTTGGTTTCATTTATGTAGAACATCAGTTTTATTTTCTTTACTTTCAGTGTACATATATCCTTCTAGATGAAGTTGGTTTCTTGTAGAAATCCTGTCGTTAATTCTTTTTTATTATTATTCATTTGACCACTCTATATCTTTTAATTCTAGAATTTATTCTGTTTATTTTCAAGGTTACTGTTAATAGATAAGAACTCGCTTTTCCAATTTTGTTGTTTTCTGGTTGTTTTTAAATCCTTTGTTTTTTTCTTCCTATCTTGTTTTCCTTTGTGTTTTGGTGGTTTTGTATAGTAATAAAACTTGACTCTTGTTGTTTTTCTTTTTTGGTTTGTGTATCTATTGTAATTTTTTTCTATTTGGTTGCTCTGAGGCTTTAAAAGGAATCTTATTCTCACACTATTTTAAGCTGAAAACATCTTAAAGGTAAGCAATGTATAGTCTTCTGTTTGGGGGTAGAATAGTATATAAATGTGGATTGTATCCTGCTGATTACGTTAAGTTCTTCTGTGTCCTTGTTGATTTTCTATATAATTATATTTTTGTGTTTTTTAATTTTCTTTTTTTGAGATAGAGTTTTAGGCTGTGGCACTGAGTAGAGTACCCTGGCGTCATAGCTCACAGCAACCTCAAATTCTTGGGCTTAAGAGTTCTTTTTGCGTCAGCCTCCTGAATAGCTGGGACGACAGGCACGAGCCACAACTTCCAGCTTGATTTTCTGTTTTCAGTAGAGACAGAGTCTGAGTTCAGGAAATCCACCTGCTCAGCCCCACAAAGTGCTAGGATTATAGGCATGAGCCACCATGCCCAACCTATATAATTATTAATAGAACAATTATTCAATTATTATCAATTATTGAAAATAGGGTATTGGTATTTCCTGCCCTATCTATAATGTGCTTATTATTTCTTTCATCTCTATCAGTATTTGCTTCTCATATCTTATATCTTTGTTGCCTGATGCATTTACATTTAAGGTTGCTATTTTTTGAATTGATACTTTTATCACTATGTAATGTCTCACTTTGTCTATGGCAATTTCTCTTCTTCTAAAGTATACTTTATCTGATATTAATGCCACTCCTGCATTCATATATGTTTTTATATCTCTTTCCATCTTTTTTACTTTCACCCTACCTATATCATTATTATTGAAGTGAATTTATTTCAGACTGTGTATAGTAAGATAATTTTTCCACCTCTCCCAATTCTTTTTTTTTCATCAATAATTGGTGCATTAGGCCAGGAAAGATTGCTCATGCTGTAATCCTAACATTCTAGAAGACCAAGGCAGGTGGATTGCCTGAGCTGACTGGTTCAAGACCAGCCTGAGCAAGACTCCATCTCTAAAAATAGCTGGGCTTTGTGGCAGGCACCTGTAGTCCCAGGTACTCAGGAGGCTGAGGCAAGAGAATCACTTGAGCCCAGGAGTTTGAGGTTGCTGTGAGCTATGACGCCATGGTACTCTACCGAGGGTGACAAAGCAAAGCTTTGTCTCAAAAAAATGATAATAATTGATGTATTAGGATCATTGTTCTCAGGGTCCTTTGATATTATACTATGTATCAGACTTCATTCCTTCTTAAGGCTAATATATTACACTGCATAGATATACCACATTTTGTTTGTCTCCTAATAGACACTTGGATTGCTTCCATGTTTTGGCTTTTGTGAATAATTCTGCTTGTAAGCCTTAATTTACAAGTGTCTATTTGAGTTCCTGCTTCCAGTTCTACTGGGTATATACCTAGAAGTGAAATTGTTAGATCATATGATCATTTTATATTTAACTTTTTGAGGGACTACTAAATTGTTTTCCACAGTGGCTATACCATTTTTACATTCCCACCAGCAATGTATAGGTGTTCCAATTTCTCTTTATCCTTGCTGATAATTTTTTTCTCAGTGTTTTTAGATAGTAGGTATCCTGATGGGTATGAAGTGGTTAATAGTAATTAATAATGACTAATGACTTTGAGCATATTTTTGTGTGTTTATTATACATTTGTGTATCTTCTTTGGAAAAATGTCTTTTAAGTCCTTTGCCTATTTTTGAATTGAGTTGTTTGTTTCTTGTGGTTGAGTTTCAGTTATTTATATATTCTGAATATTCATTACCATATATATGATTTGTAAATATTTTCTTCCATTCTCTGGTTATCTTTTTATTCTCTTGATAGTGTCCTTTGATGCATAAAAATTTTGATAAAATACAGTGTATCAATTTATTCTTTGTTGCCTGTGCTTTTCTTGTCATATCCAAGAGATCATTCTCAAACCCAATGTCATGAAGATTTTCTCTTGTTATATTCTGAGAACTCTGCAGCTTTAGTTCTTATATTTTGGTTTATCTGTCCATTTGGTCAAAAGGCTCTAGAAAACAAATTTTGGGGTGTCAGAAACTTTTCATTTTAAGTCTTTTCTTCAGAAGACTAGTGAAAGAGCCATAGTGATAGCCTCCTTTAGTTTATCTAGCACCTGCTTTTGCTCAGGTTTTCACTAAAAAGTTAGACTTATAGGTGACTCAGTAGCAAATATTGGTGATAAAGAGTGTGTTAGAGCCAGAATCCAACTATTCTTATCAAATGTTGGACCTTCTTTATCAGCGTGGAAGGTTGGAGCACTGGGAACTTTTGCTAGATTAGAAATAGTTCGCCTTTGTGAGTTCCTAAGGTAGCCTAAAATTTTACAGACTGGGAAAGATCATATACTCTATGTGGAGCAGTTAACATTCTGCTATAAACTGAATGTTTATGTCCTCCCCAAATTCATAGATTGAAATCCTAAACCCCAATATAATGTGAAAGCTAAATTTCTTCTGGGAATGTGGGGCATGCATCTAGGTCATGTCTGCATATGTGCAGTCACAGGGCTATGTAAGTATCTCATAGGCACATGGAAAAGGTGTACTGTTGACCCACAAAAGTGAATTGTGGTTGACTTTCCTGCAAAATGCTTACTGAATATAACATTCTTAATAATAGACGTGCCCAAACTAAGTCTGTAATTCCACAACATTTACCTATGTTATTTTGAATGTCACACGTTACTGTAGTGATATCTTATAAAGATGTACTAATACAGAGTACAGCTTTATTTAACTCTCTATAGCTAACCTCCATTTATTATTACTGGCCTTAAGTACAGGTCATACCAGAGAATTCAAAGGTGTAAGAGTAGGAATCAATACCTTTTCTTTAACTAAGTCAGCTGTGATAGACACTAATGCTTCAATGTGTTGCCTTAGCTGGTACTATGCCATATTTACCACCTACACAGATAGAAGGGAAGGTTAACTGGCTCTCAGCAGGTAGCACATTAAGTTTGTTCCATGAGATTATTTAGTGACTAAAGGAAGTCTATTTAAATAATGAGAAAAAGGATAGTCTCCGGTGGCATAACAAGAATCAAAGCATCTTTTAGCAGAACTAGGCCCATTAGTGATCCTTTAAATAATTTTTCTTTCAAGCTAATAAGCCCCTGGGCAAGGTTAGGGGTGAGAAGAGTGCCAGACCCTGACTTCTTCCTGGGATTAGGGCGATTTGAGCACCTATATCCAACAGAGCCTACCAGTGTTATTTAGTTTTTGAAGCCAAAGTACAGTTAATGTAGTCAAAGGGTGATTGCTGGAAGCAGCCAGCTTCTGCAACTATTAGATAACTATAGAGGGCAAGGACAGGTCCCTGACATTGGAGAAGATCTGGGTAGGCTTTCAAGGTAAAACTGTCTTCAAATGCCTGCTGCAGATTTTAATCTAAATCTAGTAAGCAATTGTAATTGTGCCACTGGTTTATGAAAGATCATCCAGTTTATGCCCCTTTTTTCCCTTAGGATCTTATATGACCTTATTGTTCATCTCAGGGTTTTGGCTGAACCAGGGCCTGACTATAATGGTTTGCTTGGCCTGGGGAGGGGTAGCACCACTGTTGAGAATAATTTAGACAGATGGGATAAGATCAGCAGAATTAATAGGCAACACTTGAATTTATCCTTCATGAGTTTCTATTAAGTCCAGCGTAGGTATGACCTTTAAATTATTTTACCATTAGCCATTATTGCCCTAAAAGAGAACTTGATAGGAACATTCCTTGAGAAACAAGTGGGTAGGCTCAGGACTCAATTCTACCTCCTATGATTTGCCAAGTCATCATGCTGCACACCACATGTTGCCTCATAAGCACACTTCAGCATCTACCGTTAATGAAGATCTTTGGCCTCGACTAATGTTTTCCATTGGTATCTATTTTTATGAGGCCAAAAATAGAATGGGTAGCCCTCCAAGCCATAAAAGTTCACTTCAATAAGATATATATGGAATGAGGTCCAAGGACTCCTTTGAGGGTCATTCCTATCTTCCACACTTACTGTGTGAGATCTTATACCATTGACACCATTTGTTCATTTTGTACTCTGGCAGCCAATTGCTTAATTTCACTATTAGGTGGAGCTTGCTCCCTCCAAGATATATTTTTATTTATTTATTTATTTTTTGGGAGACAAAGTCTCAAGCTGTCACCCTGGGTAAAGTGCTGTGGCGTCACAGCTCACAGCAACTTCAAACTCCTGGATTTAAGCAATTCTCTTGCCTTACCCTCCCAAGTAGTTAGGACTATAGGCACCCACCAAAACACCCAGCTATTTTTTGTTGCAGTTGTCATTGTTGTTTTAGCAGCCCTTGGCTGGGTTCAAACCTGCCAGCCCCAGGGTGTATGACCAGCACCCTTACCCACTGAGCTCCGGGCACCACCCAGGATATGTTTTATATATATTATCAGGCAGCCCCTTTTTTCATTTGGTTCCTGGGTCAGGTTATTAAGGACAGACTGAACCTGAGGGCAAGAGAGGGAACATGTTCTCTTCCTAATAAGAACTAGCCCCTCTTTTGTATTTCTGTCTTTACTTTGCTGCTGGTTACTGGCAAAACAAAAGGTAAATTGTCCCAGTCTCTATTGTGGTGACACCCTGATGCTTTTTCCCTTAAAAGGCATTAGTCTACTTCCCCAGGATCTTCTCCAACTCATCTCCCCCAGGAGTTTGGGCTCCTAACTCTTCTCTGGGAAGGTCTCAGCAAAAAGCAAGGTCCAATGTACACCTACTTCATGGTTTGGAGTACCTTTTGAGGGAGATAGATACTTCCTTTGGGGTCCTGGCAGGGGTAGGAATATAAATTTCCTTGCTTTGTCAGTCTAAGTAATGTTTATCCAGCTCAGGCAAAGGGTGAGGAACTTCCCTTGAAGAACTAGAATGACAGTATCCATGGCAACATAATTGTCATGATAACAGAGTCATGCTAAGCTACTTACTGATATTTCTGCCTTATCAGCCTGTTTGTCTGCCATAGCAGTCCTCAGGGACAAGGTCATTTAGACAACTAAGAGTATGCCAAATCACCATCCTGGCCACAGGGAGCTCTCTTTTTATAGCTCATTATTGGGTCAGTGGTAATCCATATGCAGTCCACAGGTATGCACTGTTTCTAATTCAAGCCCAATGTTCTTAAAATGTCAAGTCCCTGCCTAGTGTCCTTTGGCAGGTGGGCTGACATTCTTCCCTGGGCAATTGGTATCTGTGACCCCAAAAGTCAGTTCTGATGAGATGGATTTGCTCAAATACTGATACTACCACTTGTCCAGACTTATGAGGCACAGCAGAGAGACTGAAAAATACAGCATGTAACACAGCATAGAACAATGTCATGCCAAGTTTATACAGAGGTGTTCTAAATTCTGAGTCCCAAACACTTAAGGTCATCCAGCATTCTTTAGCCAGTTAATTGTCCTCCTCACTTGGTTTACCCCGTATTGATTTTTTGGTCATCACAAAAATTTCATCCTTATTGCCATTGTACTAAGTTTGAGGGATTTTAGTGCTTCTCAAGGAAAAGATGTGTCCATAAGGTTGCAGTAGCACACAGTATGGTTTTTGAAAGCACAACACTTTAACAGGTTTGCATGAGTCAGTTGAATGAGTACAGAGGCCAGCATGGAAAAGGGGAGTAAGGCAAGGAAACTCCTTTTCAAGGAAGAAGGATATTAGAAAGAAGGCTTACATGTCTAGGTATCTAGGTCATTAAGCAGCCTGAAAGGAAGATACTGAATCGGAGTACTCCAAAAGACAGAAGTAATGTGGGGTCTTTATTACCCTAGGTTAATTTTATCTATGGCTAGCAAATGTTGAGTGCAGTTTTGCATGATATGCAAGACAGGCAAGCTCTTAATGACTAAAAAAATTGCATACTTGGCTTGATTATGTTGCAGAAAGACATGGCCCAACGAAGAGAAAGAGCACGCAAACACCACGTTTCTAAGAGGAGGGCTTTATTCATCGGCCAGGAGCTTAAAGTATAGATTTCCAAATGGCCATGCTCCCTGACTGGCATAGTCTTTCCCTTTATATTGACAGTCAAAAAGTTCCACCCCACAGGTACCCTTCTCATTGGCCAGTTTGAATCAAGCAGGAGATGCTAGTTCAGCCC
>NW_003852685.1:418490-455234 GCF_000181295.1 Otolemur garnettii
GTCTTTCCCTTTATATTGACAGTCAAAAAGTTCCACCCCACAGGTACCCTTCTCATTGGCCAGTTTGAATCAAGCAGGAGATGCTAGTTCAGCCCCTACAGAACTACAGGATTTCACAGAAACTGGAAATTTCCAGGTTCCAGGAAGTTAAGCCTACAAATTCCCAAGAGCTGACTCACCATGGAGAGGACCCTGCAGGTGCATCCTTGTGGTTTCCCTGGGAAGACTTGTTCTCCCAGGCCTCACCCTTCTCGGGTATCCTCTCTCATTCCCCCCTTTTCAGACTCCAATGTATTTTTAATGTGGGGTCTCAATATCAGCTTGTTTCTGCAGGTGCCTATATTAATTACCTTTTAGCACTGAGGTTGTAGGGACTGTGACTTTTCTCGGGTTCTCTACTGAGGTCTTAATAGTACCGGGATGGTGGGCTAATACACATATAAGTTTTTACTTTTCCCTGTGACATTTTCCCTCCCTTTTCCCAAAGTCCAAAGTCCAATTAAGACAAGTCCCTCGAGGAGTTTCCTCAGGCTTCAGCCATGTGTTGACCAGCCAGCTCCCAGTATGTGGCTGGAGCAGGGCATGTTGACTGTCTTAAAAGTTACCTTTACTTCCCAAGGAGCAGTGAAGTCCTATTCAGCCATCTGAGATGACTCAAGGTGAGGATTCTTTCTACCTTTATTACTGTGCATGTGGTCAGGATGATGGTGGAAAGTCCTTTCTACCTTGGTTTCATGGGACCAGTTTCTGGTTCTAGACTTAGACTTGGTTCCCTTGATCCTCTAGAGAGAAAGGAGGTACAGACACAAGACTAAACAGAACATGGTTAATTACCCCAGTGGAGATTTTCCTTGCTACTCTTTATAGGGTTTTTTGTCTATTCAGTTCAGTCTTTTCCAGTTTTTTAGGAATTAATGCTAAATTGCAGAGAATTGACAGAGGCTTTTTATTTATTTGTAGTTTTTGGCCAGGGCTGGGTTTGAACCCGCCACCTCTGGCATATGGTGCTGGCGCCCTATGCCTTGAGCCACGGGCACTGCTGACAGAGGCCTCTTTAAACAACACCAGGCAAGGCCTGTATCCAATTAAGCTTTGCTTCCTGGCAAAGTTTACCAATTTTTGCTTTTATGGTCCTGTCTATGCACTTTACCCTGTCTCAGATTTGAGGCCCATAAGTTATTCAAAGCTTTAGCTTATTATTTGCACTACTTCTGTTAAAAACACTAGCCCATTGTCAAATTTAAACCAGAGTGGCAACCTAAACCATGGTATGATTTCTCTGGGCAATACCTTTGCTAATTCAGGGGTCCTTTTTATTCTGGTGGGGAAGGCTTTTATCTATTCCAAGTCTGATAGACCATCACCAGCAAGTACTTGTTCCCTTTAAACCTGGGCATTTCAGTAAAGTCTACCTGGAAGTCCTCGAAGGGCACTGCTCTATGCAATTGGATTCCTGGGGGGTACTGTCAGTCCTTGGCGGGCATTGAACTGGCTGCAGGTGACACATCACTGACTGTGGATTTTGCCAGGGCTTGCACCATCACATAACTGCTTCCATCAACATACAAGTCCCAGTCTGCATCTGTTCAAGGCTGGTCACGTAATCCAGGTCTGCTAGAGTACACATTATCTATGAATTCCACACAGTCATGCTCAGTGTCTCTTCCATTGGCTGGAAGAAACATGGCTGAGTCCAAGGTGTTCTTACATTAGAGAGTCAAAAATGTCCTTTAGTGTCTACTGAAGTGACCACAGAGTGGCGTACTTTTATTCTGAGATCCTAGAGTCAGCATATCGGCTTCTTGCATAAGGAGAACAGTAGCGGCTAGAGCCTGCAAGCAGGGTAGCCATCCTTTTGCCACTCCATCTAACTGCTTAGAGAGGTAGGCTACAGGCCTTGGCCAGGACCCACCCAGCTGGGTTAACACACCCACAGCCATCTTATCTCTCTCTGAGGCATACAGAGTAAAGGGCTTGGTTAAGTTTGGCAGTCCTAGTGCAGGGGCAGTTATTAGCCTCATCTTTAGCTGAGAGAGAGCACGTTCCTGTTCTCTTCCCCACTCTAAGGGTTTTCCTTCCTCTCCGTTAGTTGCCTCATACAGAGGTCTAGCCAAGATGGCAAAGTTGGGGATCCAAAGATGACAGAAACCGACTGCGCCTAGGAATTCCCAAACTTGCTTTCGGCTTGTGGAGGTGAGGAGGCGACTAATGACTTGCTGCCTCTCCATGCCTAGATTCCTCCCTCCCTGCTGGATAATAAATCCTAGATAAGGTGCTTGTCTCTGGCAGATCTGGGCCTTTCCCTTAGAAACTTTATACCCACATACCTCTAGATGTTGCAATAGGCATTCTGTACCTTGAGCAGAGCCCTTGGTGGGGTGGTTATCTTTCGTCCAGACCCATAGCCATCGCTGGGCCAGTTTGGGCCTCAGTCCTTCCCTTGGCTGAGTCACAAACAACCTCCACTCCTCCTCTCAAGGCATGGTCAAGGCTGACACCAGACCTGGTTTGGGCAGTTGTAGCTACATATTTCCTTGTGGCCGCTTATGGAACACTTCCGAGGGAGACAAAAGGCTTGTTCAGCAGTGGCTCTGGTTCCTCCTATGACATTAATCCTGTGGTCTGGGAGAGGGGCTACTGGCTGGGTGACCACCGAGTGTTCACCCCCAGTATCAATTAGAAAGTCAATGTTCTTGCCCCCAATCCTTACTTGGACCATTGACTCTCTGGGGGTGGCTGAGTCCGGTCCCCTTCAGTCTAGCAGGGCCTCTCCCACTAAGTTATAGAGGCCTCCCTGCTCTTCCAGCTCTGTGGCCTCTCTCCCAGGATTTTCCACACTTCCTTGCCTCTGGGGACACTCATTCTTCCAATGCCCTGTCTCTCAGCCAGTTGCACACTGATCCCTTCGCAAAGGGGTGGCTTTTACCCTGGGTCCCCTACTTCCTCACACTCCTTGACCTTGTCCTCTTTGAAAGGGAGGGGTCCTCTCCTCATGCCTTTCGGAGCAGTGGCTATGAGATTGGCCCTTCGCTTCATGCACCTGTCTTTTTCCCTACAGCTCACTGCTTCCCGATTCACGAAGAACTTTTGCGCTATTTCAAGGAGTTGTGAGGTGTTTGCACCTGCAAACCTCTCCTGCTTCTGCACTTTTTCGCTGTATATCCTCAGTGCTTTGGCTAACTAGGGCCATATTAACCATCCTCTGATTCTCAGGGCTCTCAGTGTCAAAGGGAGTGTTCATCTGAAATGCTTTCATAACCTTTCATAAAACTGGCCTGGACTCTCAGTCTTTCCTTGGAGGACTTCATTTACTTAAGCCAAATTGGTAGTTTTCTTTGTCCCTTTCTCAGCCTCTGCAACAATGTCTCTTGGTACCAGATCTTCCAATATCTTCAGCACCACTACTCTAGGTTGGGTGGAAAGCACTTTCCCCTCCTGTCCCTGTGGTACTAGCACTGTCGCTACCTGCCCTCTCAACCAAGGTGGTGGGTTGACGACTAACTGTAGCCAGGTACCTATGTATGGAAACTGCTCAGTGTGACCCCCCTTTCCAGTTACTCTGTGCCATATCTCAGACACTAGGGATCTCTCTAATCTTCCCTCTGACGGCCATCCAATCCCAAAGGGTGGTCATTGCTGCTCACAAAGACTCCTTAGCTTTCCTGGCATCATAGTCACCTACAAATCCCTTCTTAAAGTGTTTCAACATGGTAGTCAGTGGGGTGGAATTCCCTTGCCTGTTACCCATTTCCATCCAATGCCTTCCTCCTGAGATGCACACTCACACCACACTCTTTGGCCAGTCTCTTAGTCCCACTTAACAGTTCAATTTACTAAAGCAGGTATGACTCATTTTATGAGCTGACAGTACAGACAAGGCCAGGACCTAATACAGGTGCACCACAGCCTCTTGTTTTTTTCCTTTGAATTATTTTTTTCTCTCTCCAATTTCTCTCTTTACTAAAGACAAATTACAGTAGAACCAACTCCGTTGCCAAAATAAACTGTACCTTCAGTATACTGATTATTTGCATAAAGCGCAGTAAGAATAATTATTAGCCATCTAGACTCTTTGGCTTTGCTGGAACCTTTTATAAGAAATTTTCAGGTCTGATATTCTCAAGAGCCTTTCATGAGCCCAGGGTTCATCTTTACCATAAGATAACTGTATGCATTGGGTAAATTCCTCTTCTCTTGAGGTCCCCAAGCACATTTCAATTCCCCAGACCCTTCAGCAAGTGACCTTCATTACTTGGCACAGATCAGGAAAGGTTACTGATTGGTATCTGGCCAGTTTTCCAATGAGCTTTCTTTATTGGCCTTATGAAGTCAACCTTAATTCCTTAACACAGTCTGGACACCTCTGGAAATGCTATTCTAGTCAAAGCCTTGGTAAAATAACCAGTACCTTCATCATATCCTATAGAACAAAACAGATTCTTATTGAACTTATGCAAATAACTGTATTGTCACAGATTAACAATACTTACTAATGACTTTCAAATTCCAGAGAAATTAAGGAGAGAGAAAAATACATGTTTCAAACTCTGCTCATAAATACATACATTGCTTGAAAAGCTACAAATAGCTCAAAAGGCAGAGAATTATTGTTTTGACTTTTGGAAAACAGAACACAGAAAGAACCAATAATACTTCAAACAAAAAGTCATAACAAACTAGCCTAGTTCTACATAACTGATTTCTGTTCTTTATGAAGTTAGGTTACTCAATTTCTAAAGATGTCTCCACTATGAATTTGAGATAATTCATCAGCCTCTCTTAATATTTTTTATTCTTTTTAGAGTAAACTTTTGACTCAGCCAGTTACATAAAAAAAAACAAAAACAAAAACAAAAAACCTCTTTTTAGATGAATGAAATTTATTACTGACAATATATGTTAGGACAGACCAATATCTTATATGTCAGGACAGGCCAATGCTTTATAATATTGGAACACATATATAACCATAACCCATACAAAATTAATCACCATTTCATATTTGACAATGTTTCTTATACAGTTTTAATAAATCAAATAAGTTTATTTTGTTTTTATATGCCTTTCAGTGGTCTTAATGTTTCAAAAAGACCAAATTTAGAGTTGTGCTTTTGTTTTCTGGACCGAGTTCAAACCCACCAACCTCGGTGCATGTGGCCAGTGCTGCAACCACTGCACTATGGGCACCAAGCCCCAAATTCAGAATTTCGATTTTGGAAGGTTTGTGAAATATCAAAGGCCTTAAAACATTGGTTCAAATAAGATTACATGCTGAAAGATTTTAAAGAAAATACATAGTCACTGGATCACATGTAAATTCTTTCACAAATTCTCTTTTATGAGCTTCACTTAACCTGCACATGCAATCTACATAGATTCTAAACCTTCTTTAACTTTGCCCTGCCTTTCACTTTCTTACACAATCACTCTGTTTTAGGACAAAATTCATCACACCAGATTCTTTCTTTATAACATGCCATTCTCCTTTCTGTCTAATTTCTCTTACTTTCAAAAACTACTTCTCACAAAACAGGATCTCAGTTCACTATGAAGTCACCCATTCACTCAGCCAAACTGATAATTAGAATGTTTAAAAAGCAAAAATCTTATCCTTTGACAAAGACTCAGTTTCTCCAACAATTTAAACAACCAAATTATATTTTACAAATGAGAGGCATTTTATGAGATATAACACTGATATAGGATTTTCCCAGTCAAGGCTGACAGGTAACCTCCATTTTTCAGGGCTCAGGTGAGCTCAGATATCAGACTCCCATCTCCAGGTACAAACCCTCTGGCTCCAGCCAGGTCATGAACAAGTAGCCTGAAAACTTTTGGCTGGCTCCATGCAGACTAAGGAGCACACACCCTAATCCTCTCCCCAGACAAAAACTGCTGCAAAGATCTAATAACCTTGCCCAAGGTGAGTGGCTACATTTATTCATTTGCCAGAACACTCATTCAGTCTGTAAGGCTATTTTTCCATTTACCAAGTCCTGGTCAAAATATCTCTCAGTGCCAACTATTTACCCCTAGACAAAGGAATCATACAGCAAACCTCTGACCTGGGCCTCTTCCCCCTTTCCAGATGCTGTCTTCCTTGGAGACCTGTTGCTGATATTGATACAGCCCCACAAAACACAAGATTTACACTCCCTCCTCCAGATTTTCAAGGGCTATCCAGAGCTCACCAGACTGCTGGAACCACAACACTTTCCAAGGCACAGCCCCTCTGCCAATAGTTCTGTCACTCTCCACTCCATCTGCATGCCCCTCAGTTCAACAAAATGCCATTTTATCACTGATCTGTGACCCACAGGCTCAATTCTCAAATTCCTGAGACCAAAGACTCACTGAAGAAATTCTAGTAACAAAACTACAAAATAATTTCTAATGTCTTTTTCCCCTGAGATGGACATGGCTATGTGGCCACCGCCAAAGATAGAAAGCAGAAAACCTGAACTTCAGTTTCTCTCAGAATAGCCAGGGGGCAAAGTTGGAGCAGGGAAGAAGGGCTAGGACAGGGAACCAAAAATGTTGCAGGAAGAGGAGGCCCAATGGAGAAAAAGAGCACCCAAACACCATGTTTATAAGAGGAAGGGCTTTATTCATCAGCTGGGAGCTTGTGGCATAGAAGATTTCCAAATGGCTGCACTCACCACTGGCTTAGTCTTCCCCTTTTTATCAACAGTCAAAAAGTTCCATGTCACCGGTACCCTTCTCATTGGCCAGTTTGAATGAAGCAGGAGATGCTAGGCCAGCCCCTACAGAACTAAAGGATTTCACAGAACTTGGAAATTTCCAGGTTCCAGGAAGTTAAGCCTACAAATTCTCAAGAGCTGAGTCACCATGGAGAGGACCCTGCAGGTGCTTCCTTGTGGTTTCCCTGAGAAGACCTGTTCTCCCAGACCTCACCCTTCTCGGGTATCCTCTCTCATTTGAGAACCTCCCTGGTAGAGCAATAGTGGGGAGGGGTGGAGAATATATAAAAAAGTAGCCACCCACCCCTCCTCCCATAGATATGGAGGTATAAAATTGAGAGTGTGGAATGTGTAACAGTGGAAATGGCTTGGTATTTTATGTCTCAATTTCCCCCATTCTTTTTGGAAATTGAAATCTGCATCCCCACCATGGGTAGTGGTTGTGAGGGACAAGGGAAAAAACATTTTTTTTCTTTTTTGAGAAAGAGCCTCAAACTGTTGCCCAGGGTAGAGTGCTATGCCATCACAGCTCACAGCAACCACCAACTCTTCAGCTTAAGTGATTCTCTTCCCTCAGCCTCCCAAGTAGCTGAGACTAAAGGCACCAACCACAACAGATGGCCAGTTACTTTTTGGTTGTAGTTGTCATTGCTGTTTGGCAGGGTCAGACTGGATTTGACCCCACCACATCTGGTGTATGTGGCTGGTGCCTTAGCTGCTTGAGCTACAGGCGCCCAGCCAAGGGAGAATTTTTTTGTTATTCTTTGTGCTACAAAAGATGGGCCTGGAGACAGGTGCCTGGTTGGAAGAAGTGGAGAGGTTTCCCAAGTAGGTAGGTCACTGGTCTCCAGCCGAGATGGGACAATAAGAACCATTAACTCTAGTTGAATGACAATTGGCCCTCCCCTTTAAAAGGTTCAGTGTTTCTGCTTATGTGCAGGAAAAATCAGTATTCTGAAATAAACAAGTCCACCATTTTTCTTCCTTCTCAAAAAAAAAAAAAAAAAAGGAAAGAAAAGAAAAGAGAAAAATGTGGTATATATACATACAAGAAAATATTGTTTAGTGACAGAGAACAAAATTCTGTTATTCATTGCAACATGGAGAAGCTGGGAGGACATTTTGTTAAGTGAAATCAACCTGGTACAGAAAGACAAATACAGCATTATATCACTCATATGTGTAGTCTAAAAAGTTGACCACACAAAAGTAGAGAACATAACAGTGGTTACAAGTGCCTTGTGAAGGAGGCAGGAGAAAGAAATAGGGAGAAAATGATTGATGGATACAAAGTTAACAATTAGACAAGAGAAATAAGTTCTGGTACTCTATTGCTTAGTAAGGTGACTATAGTTAACTGCAGTAAATAGTGAAATAAAATGAAATGTCAAAGCCCACCCCAGCCACTGACTGGATCCCCTCTTGGTCAAGGGGATTCCTAAAATTCATCATTCCCCCTCTTCTTCTTAGAGTTACCCTTTGCGACTCACTAATAGGCCTAAGGCTACTTAAGACATACCTGAAGGTCCTCATTATACATAACAAACCACTTTAGTCTGTCTAGTACTTTGTCTATGATTAACAGATCCTTTATTTTAAGCATTCTTGTCACTGGCTTTCAGTCTTTTAGACAGAGCCTAACTCTTTCAGCCAATTGTCAACTAAAGAATCTTTAAACCCACCTATCTCCTGCTACCAGATGTCCCACCTTTTTGGGCCAAACCAATATATGTTTTCCATGTACTGATTTGTGATGTCACCTGTAATTTCTGTCTCCCCACAATGTATCCACCCAAATTGCAACCCCACCTTCGTGGTTCCACTTGCTCAAGTTTTCTTAGGTCTGGTTCTGGGTCATGGTCCTCAAATTTGGCTCAGGATAAACCTCCTTAAATTATTTTACAGAGTATGGCTTTCTTTCCATTGACAAGATACTCAAAATAGCAAGAAAAGAAGGTTTTAAGTGTTCTGACTATAAAGAGGTGACAGATATGCTAATTGCCCTGATTTGATCATTACACAACATGTGCATGTATTGGAACATAATACTGTACTCTATATATATGTACAATTATGTGCCAATTAAATTTTTTAAAGTAGTAATAGTAAAACAAAACACTCAACAAACTAAAAACAGAAGGACATGATAAAAGTCATCTGTAAAAGTCCTGTAGCTAAAATCATAATCCAATGATGAAAAATTGAAAGCTTTCTCCCTAAAATCAGTAAAAAGATAAAGAAGTGTACTTTCATTACTTTTATTCAACACTGAACTGGAAGTTCTAGCTAAGGTAATAGGCAAGAAATGAAATGATCTCACATACATATAAAATACTAGAAAATCTACAAAATAAACTAGCTCTGTCTTGTATTCATTCAGCTGTGGACCTACATGAACCCTCCCCTCCAACAAAGATCAAAAAAGGCCTACCTGGCCCAATCCCAGAAATTCACACTAAAGGTGACCCTAGCCCACCAAAATCCTCTAGCAAATTTGGAATTTTCCCACCTCCTACAGTCCCATATAAAAGAAGTCTCCAAGTATCTGGGCATAGATGCCATCTTTGCCCTGCCCAGGAGGGTCTCAATTCCTTTCAATAAACCTGGCCTGAACCTCTCTCTCCCGGTCTCATCTCTGTGTACTACCAAATGACCTTTCATTCTGGTGCCACAAACCTAGACTGGAAGGTGGCAGCCCCACCCCATCCCAGGGCTAGCAGATCCCAAGTTAACTCCTAGATCCTGGGCCATGAATAAGACAGGAACCCCAGTTCCCTAGACAGGACTCTGTTGCCATATCTGTCAGAGAATTCTAGAGGATTCTGCCCCAACTGCTATTTAAGGGTTAGGTCCCTGAACACCTTCAAACAGAACCTCCCTTGGTTCCCTTCACACCTCAGTATTCTCACATTTCCCTCATCTTTTCTTCATTTACTTCTGACCAGGAGACTTTTTTCATTTCAGTCCTTATACTGGGTCCTGATCCAGGTTGGAGGTCCTAGGGACCTCAAGTCTCTGAGAAGGGCAAGGAACATTTGACCTTTCAGAGAATCTCTTTCACTTTGATACCCTGGGTTTTGGGAAACAGGAGATGCCATCTTTTCTACCCAGGTGGGGGAAAGACATCTGAGACATGGAAGCTGGTCATTCCACTCCCTCAATGGAAATACCCCTGGGGTGTCTCCTTAGACAATATAAAAACTTAGGTCTCAAAGGCATTCAGCCAAAATGTTTCATATTTTACTGCAACATGACTTGGACTCAATACAAATTAGATAAGGGGTCTATATGGCCTGAGAACAGGATCTTTGACTTCAATATCTTAAAAAGATTTAAATAATTTCTTCCAAATAAATGGCAAATAGGGCGGTGCCTGTGGCTCAAAGGAGTAGGGTGCCAGCTCCATGTGCCTGAGATGGAGGGTTCAGGTCCAGCCTTGGCCAAAATCTGTGGGAAAAAAAGAAAGTAATGGCAAACAAAACGAAGTCCCCTATACTCAGGCCTTTCCTTTCACTCTTGCCCCTCCCTATGCAAACTGTGCTCTATTCACCATGTACTCTTGGCTAGAACGCTGCCATCTATGTCTTCCCCCATCTTCCTCTGTATTTTCCCCTCTTCTACAGAGTCACTTGATGGGCCCCTACCATTCTTCCACCTCCTAACCTACCCGCGGAACCCCAAGACCATCCCCCTTCCCCACCAATCCCTTTATGCTACTGCTGTCATCAGTTTCCTCTGCTGGTGGTTGAGCTTCTTTTACCACTGTGGGAAGTAGTAGTAAAAGAGGATACATGGGAAGGGTGAGGTCTAGGAGAACAGGTCTTCTCAAGGAGAACAAAAGGCTGGATACACCTGTAGATCCTCTCTGTGGTGACTCAGCTCTTGGGTATTTGTAAACTTAACTTCCTGGAACTTGGAAATTTCCAAGTTCTGTGAAACCCTGTAGTTCCTAGGGGCTGGAATAGCATCTTCCACTTGATTCAAACTGGCCAATGACAGTGGTACTTGTGGGGTGGAATTTTTTTGACTGTTAATAAGAAGGGGAAGACCAAGCCAGATGGGGAGTGTGGCCATTTGGAATTCTTCTATGCCGTAAGCTCTCAGCTGATGAATAAAATCCTTCCTCTCATAAACGTGGTGTTTGGGTGCTCTTTCTCTCCATTGGGCATCGTCTTCCTGCAACATTTTTGGTTCCCTGACCGAGAATTGAGATCCCCTTAGAAAGAACATGCACCTGGTAGTTGCCACCAATCCTCTGGACATCCACATGGTAGCCGCTGATGGGCCGGGTGATGTGAACCATTGAGCATGCCAGGGAGGCAGTTTGGCCTCCCTGTGTGGACACCTCGACTGGGCTGAGAAAGAACCCTGTCAGTGGGTCTTTGAAGAGTCAAACACAGCTAGGAACTCCCATGCAGGAACAGGTACCTACACAGGGAGACATCTAAAGCAAGGTATGCTCCATCTGGGGCTCCCACTAGTTTTAGTGGAAGAAGGAACCTGATCAACTCCGTGGGCATTAGATCACCGGCAGATCTGTTGACAGGTCTATGAGAGTGTGTGGATATTGTGTGACAGAAAGAACTCCAAGGGTGGAGTTGGACCCCCCTTCACAGGGCCTAGGGGAGTGTTGGTTTGCCTCCTATGGCTAAGTGGCAGCTCAAATGGGAAATTGAAGTTGCCCAGAATAAGAAATGGGTTGGAATTGTGTGTATGTCAGTGCTTGGAGAATGACTGAAATGAGTAACAATAGGTGGGATTTCGCCCTCCCCCCCATTCATGGCGGTGAAACGAATGTATGAGTGTGCCCTTCTTCCCTGCTCCAACTTTGCCTGCTGGCTATTCTGAGAGAAACTGGAAGTTCCAGGTTTTCCACTTTCTGTCTATGGTGGTGGCCACATGGCTGTGTTGGTCTTGGGGGGAAATGAAAAGACATTAGAAAGGACGTTGTTGTAGTTTTGTTACTGGAATTTCTTCAGTGAGTCTTTAGTCTCAGGAATTTGAGAACTGAGCCTATGGGCCATAGATCAGTGATAAAATGGGATTTTATTGGACTGAGGGGCATGCAGAGGAAGTGGAGAGGGCCAGAGCAATTGGCAGAGGGGCTTTGCCTTGGAAAGTGTGGTTCAGGCAGTCTGGTGAGCTCTGGATGGGTCTTAAAAATCTAGGGGAGAGAGTGTAAATCTCGTGGTGGGCAGGGCAGCAGGTTCCCAAGGTGAACAGCCTCTTGAAAGGGGGAGGAGGCCCAGGCTGGAGTTTTCCTGCATGAGTCCTTTGTCTAGGGGTAAATAATTGGCCCTGAGAGATATTTTGGTCAGGATTTGGTAGATGGAAAAATACCTTTACAAACTGAATGTATGTTCTTGCAAATGAATAAATGCAGCCCCTCACCTTGGACAAGGTTATTAAGTCTTTGCTGTGGTTTTTGTCTGAGGAGATCAGGGTGTGTGTTCCTTAGTCAGGGTGGAGCCATCCAAAAGGTTTCCAGCTGCTTTGTTCATGACCTTGCTGGGGCTCAGAGGATTCATACCTGGATATGGGAGTCTGATGTCTGAGCTCACCTGAGCCTGAAAAATGGGGGTTCCTTGTCCAGGCCTGAGTGGGAAAATCCTGTATCAATGTTATAATCTCATAAAATGTCTCTCATTTGTAAAATGTAATAATTTGGTTGTTTAAATAGCTGGAGAAACTGAGTCTTTGTCAAAGGATAAGATTTTTGCCTTTTAAACTTTCTAATTATCATTAGGCTGAGTGAATGGGTAACTTCATAGTAACCTGAGATCTTGTTCTGTGGGAAGTCAGTTTTTGAGAGTAAGAAAAATTAGACAGAAAGGAGAATGGAATTGTGTAAAGAAAGAAGCTTGTGTGATAAATTTTATCCTGAAACAAAATGGTTGTATAAGAAAGTGAAAGGCAGTGCGGGCAAAAGTTAAAGAAAGTCTAGAATGTTTGTAGATTGTCTGTGCAGGTTAAATGAAACTCAGAAAAGAGATTTTGTGAAAGAATTTATATGTGATTCAATTGACTATGTATTTTCTTTAAAATCTTTTGGCTTGTAATTTTGTTTAAATAAATGTTTTTAGGCCTTTGATATTTGACAAACCTTCCAAAATCAAAACTCTAAATTTGGGACTTGGCATCCATAGCGCAGTGCTTACAGCGCCAGCCACATGAACCGAGGCTGGTGGGTTTGAACTTTGGGCCAACAGAAAAAAAAAAAAAAGAAAAAGAAAACAATTCTAAATCTGGTCTTCTTGAAGTATTAAGACCACAGAAAGTCATAGGAAAACAAATTAAACTTATTTGATTTATTAAAAATGTATAGGAAACATCAAATATGAAATGGCAATTAATTTTGTATGGGTTATGGTTATATATTTGAATATTATAAAGCATTGGTCTGTCCTAATGTATAAGACATTGGTCTGTCCTAACATATATTGTTGGTAATAATTTTAATTCATCTAAAAAAAGACAGTATTTTTTCTATAACTGGCTGAGTCCAAAGTTTATCCTAAAAATGAAAAGAAATATTAAGAGAAACTAAAAATTCTCTGGAATTCAAATTCCTGATGTCTTCAGAGATTGAATACCTTTGAACTAAAAGCAGATTTTTAGAACTTTCATTGGAAAGTTAACATGCCTATGAGTATTGCTAACCTAACTTCAAAAAGAACAGAAATCAGTTATGTGGAACTGGGCTAGTTTGTTATGACATTTTGTTCGAAATATTGTTGATTTTTCTCTATATTCTGTTTTCCAGAAGTCAAGAAAACCATTTATTTCTCTTTTGAGCTATTTGTAGCTTTTTAAGAAATGTATGTACTTATGAGCAGAGTTTGAAACATGTACTTTTTTCTCTCCTTGATTTCTCTGGAATTTGAAAGCCATTTGTAAGTATTCTTAATTTCTGACAGTACAGTTATTTTCATAAGTTCAATAAGAATCTGTTTTTTTCTGTAGGACATGATGAAGGCACTGGTTATTTTACCAAGGCTTTGGCTGGAATAGCATTTCCAGAGGTGTCTAGATTGTGTTAAGGAATTCAGGTTGACTTTATAAGGCCAATAAAAAAAGCCCTTTGGAAAGCTGGCCAGATACCCATCAGTAACATTTCCTGATCTGTGGTAAGTAAGGAAGGTCGCTTGCTGACAGGTCCAGGAATCGAAATGTGCTTGGGGACCTCAAGAGAAGAGTAATTTACCCAATGTATACAGGTATCTAATGGCATAGATGAAAGCTGGGCTCTGAAAGGCTTTCAAGAAAGTCCAGCCTGAGATTCCTTATAAAAGATTCTAGCAAAGCCAATTGTAAAAGAAAGAAGAGCCTAAATGGCTAATAATTAATTATTCTTACCGCACTTTATGCAAATAATCAGACTCAGTGTACTGATGTACAGTTTATTTCGGCAAGTAAGTTAGTTCTGCTTTAATTTATCTTTAGTAAAGAGAAAAATTGGGAGAGAAAAAAATGATTCAAAGAGAAAAGAGGCTGTGGCCCACCTGTATTAAATCTCAGCCTTCTCTGTACTGTCAATTCATAAAATAACTGTTTTACTAAGTTAATCTATTAAATGGGACAAAGAGACTGGCCAAAGAGCATAGAACTGTATACAGTAGTTACATTTACTCTGAAGTCTTAAGAGTCAACAAAGGTTGCCTGTTGGCTACACTGGAAAAATTTGTGCAGTATTAAATGTTATCTACTGTTTCTATATAGATACCTCAGGAAAAATTCAAACCTAAAATGAGAATTTCCTAGTAAATCGTGTAACTGTAACACTGTATCCTACTATGCCTAATCCATATACTCTGCTGAGGCTGCCAGCAGAAGCCAAGTGGCCCACTTGCCTGGACTTAAAAAGATGCTTTTTTCAGTATAAGGCTGGGTCTTGAAAGCCAGAGACAGTTTTTTTTTTTTTTTTTTTTTTCAGAGGGAGAGACCAGACATGGAAACCGCGATCCAGTACACATGGACCAGGTTGCCACAAAAGTTCAAATCACCCACAATTTTTGAAGAAGCTCTGGCTCATGACCTCCAGAAATTCCTGGCTGAGGAATTAGAATGTGTGCTGCTCCAATATGTTGATGACCTCCTTTCAGGGCATCCTACCCAGGAGGGCTACGTCCGAGGCAGAGACTGTCTTTTATGACATCTAGAGGTATGTAGCTATAAAGTGTCCAAACGAAAGGCCCAGATTTGCCAACAGCAAGTACATTATCTAGGATTTACTATTCATCAGGGGTAGAGGTATTTAGGTGTGAAATGAAGGCAGGTCATTAATTTCCTCCCCACCCCAACAAGCCGAAAGTAGGTTCAGGAATTCTTAGGCATGACTGGCTTTTGTTGTCTTTGGATCACCAACTTTGCCATCTTGGCTAAGACCTTGTATAAGGCAACTAAAGGAGAGGAAGTAGAGCCCTTAGAATGGGAGGAGAACAGGAAAATGCCTTCTCCCAGCTAAAGATGAGGCAAACAAATGCACTTGCATTGGGGCCACTAGACTTGGCTAAGCTCTTCACTCTGTATATCTCAGAGAGAAGAAAGATGTCTGTAGGTTTGTTAACCCAGCTGGTTGTGTCTTGGCTAAGGCTTGTAGCTTACCTCTCTAAGCAGTTGGATAGAGTGGCAAAAGGATGGCCACCATGCTTATGGGCTCTAGCCACTATTGCTCTCCTTGTACAAGAAGCTGATAACCTGACTCTAGGGCAGAATCTCAGAGTGAAAGTACCCCACTCTGTGGTCACTTTAATGGACACTAAAGGACATTTTTGGCTCTCTAATGTAAGAACACCCTGAGCCAAGCCACACTCCTTCTAGTCAGTGGAAGAGAGACTGAGCATAAATGTACAGAAGTTAAAGATAATGTGTATTCCAGCAGACCTGACTTGCGTGACCAGCCTTAGACAGTTGCAGACTGGAACTTGTATGTAGACTGAAGCAGTTACATGATGGAGCAAGGTGAGCAGTGGGAGACTGTAGAGGCTAAGCCCCTAGCCCAAGGGACATTGGCTCAGAAGGCTTAGTTAATTGCCTTGACTCCAGCCTTAGAACAAAGTCAAGGGGAAAATGTGAATGGTTTTCTGACTTTCCAAGTATGCGGGGCATTGTACAAAGAGAAGGGACTATTAAATTCTGGAGAAAAGGACATTAAGTATCAGCAGGAGATACTTCAGTTGCTAGAAGAAGTATGGAAACCCTGGAAGGTGGGAATGATGCACTGTCATGAAAATCAAGATGTTTCCACTGTCACTAAAGGGAACACTAGGGTCAGTACTGAGGCAAAAGAGCTACATCCAAACAATACCAGGTGTCATGAGTGGGTTGCCTAATCCCATGGGTTTTGCAGCTCTCACCTATCTACTCCCAGAAAAAGAAAGAATAGTTGGCAGCAGAGAGAAGCCAGGAAGCGGAGGGGAAATGGACAAAGATGCCAGATTAATGAGTAGCAGTCTCCTAACTTCTAGGAGCTACTGTAGTAATGGTGATGCATGAGAGCACCCATCTGAGACAAGAGTCTTTGGTGAAGTTGCTGAGCTGGTACCTCTACATCTCCTACATTGCAGCCCTGGCCAAAACTGTGAGTCTACACTGTGTCACCTGCAAGCAGTTCAGTACATGCCAAGGACTCGGTCCAACCAGGAATCCAGTAATATGGAGCAATGCCCTTTGAGGACTTCCAGGTAGACTTTACTGAAATGCCCAAGTTTAGAGGGAATAAGAACTTGCTGGTGATGATCTATCAGACTTGGAATAGGTAAAAGCCTTCCCCATGGGAGAAGGCTTTTTGCTATTTCCTGAATTAGCAAAAATATTGCCCAGAGAAATCATTCCATGATTTATGTTGCCATTCTGCTTTAGAGGGAAGAAGAACTTGCTGGTGATGATCTGTCAGACTTGGAATAGGTAAAAGCCTTCCCCATGGGAGAAGGCTTTTTGCTATTTCCTGAATTAGCAAAAGTATTGCCCAGAGAAATCATTCCATGATTTATGTTGCCATTCTGGTTTAAATTTGGCAATGGGCTAGTGTTCATAATAAAACTAGTGTAAATAAAAAGCTAAAGCTTTCAATAACTTATAAGCCTCAAAGCATAGACAGGGTAAAGTGCCTGAACAGGCCTAAAAGTACAGAAATTGGTAAACTCTGCCAGAAAGCAAAGCTTAATTGAATACACATCTTGCCACTGGTGTTGTTCAAAGAGGCCTCTGTCAATCCTCTGCAATTTAGCAGGAACTCCTAAAAGAACTGGGAAAGATTGAACTGAATAGACAAAAAGCCCTAGAAAGAGTATCAAAGAAAATCTCCACTGAGGTAATTAACTGTGTTCTGTTTAGTCTTTTGTGTCGGTACATCCTTTCTCTCTGGAGGATAAAGGGGACCACATCTAGGTCCAGAATCAGAACTTGGTCCCCCTGAAACCAAGGTAAAAAGGAATTTACACTATCATCCTGACCACACGCACAGCAGTGAAGGTAAAAGGAATCCTCACCTGGAGTCATCACAGCTGGCTGAATAGAGCTACACTGTCCCTTGGAAAGTAAAGGTAACTTTTAAGACAGTCAACGTGCTCTGATCCAGCCACATACTGGAAGCTGGCTGGTCAATGCACAGTTGAAGCCTGAGGAAGCTTCTTGAGGGACTTGTCTTAATTGGACTTTGGGAAAATGGGGGGTTATGTCACATGGAAAAGTAATAGCTCATATGTATATTAGTCTGCCACCATGGTACTATTAAGGCCTGAGTAGAGAACCCAAGAAGAGTCAGTTACTAAAACCTCAGTGCTAAAAAGTAATTAATATCAGCATCTGCAGAAACAAGCTGATATTGAGACCCCAAATTAAAATATCCTGGAGTCTCAAAAGGGAGGAATGAGAGAGGATACTGGAAAAAGGTGAGGTCTAGGAGAACAGGTCTTCTCAAGGAGACCACAAGGATACACCTGCAGGGTCCTCTCCATGGTGACTCAGCTCTTGGGAATTTATAAACTTAATTTCCTAGAACGTGGAAATTTCCAAGTTCTGTGAAATCCTGTAGTTCTGTAGGGGCTGGACTAGCATCTCCTACTTGATTCAAACTGGCCAATGAGGGTGATACCTGTGGGGTGGAACTTTTTGACTGTCGATAAAAAGGGAAAGACCAAGCCAGTTGAGGAGCACGGCCATTTGGAATTCTTCTATGCCATAAGCTCCTGGCCAGTGAATAAAGCCCTTCCTCTTATAAACATGGTGTTTGGGTGCTCTTTCTCTCCCTTGGGCCTCGTCTTCCTGCAACAGTAGGTGCCAAGTGAATCACATGGGTTCACATCTGTTTTCCTTAGGTGACCTTTCACAGATCCTCTTCATCCTGACCTCTCCAAGCATATATAGGAGTTAAGGTACCTGGTCCAATCTTATGATCTCACCTGTTATGATCTTCATACTACTGACATCTGTGTTCCAGGTGTCACAGCTATCCCTTTAGCTTATCCTAATTGGCAATACAAGCCCTCCCACCCTGACTGGGTGCAACATAACCATATGATTACCTGCCTCCTGGTGGGCCTGGAAAAGGTTTCTTTCAAAGCAGTTAATTAAACTTAGGGAAGTTTATCAGGAGCCCAGGGAAAATCCTGCCCAATTCATGGTCTCACTGAAGCCCTCCACACACACACCTGCTTAGACCCTCCTACTCCCAAAGGGGGCCTTTTCCCAAATTTATGCTTTATTTCCCAATCAGCTCCAGATATCAGGGCTAAACTTAAAAAATTCAATGAAGGACCCAACAGGACATAATAACAGCCATTAAGGTCCTTTAAAAAGTCAAGAAGAACATGTTCATCTGGATAGGCAGTCCCAAGATCATACTAAACGTCAAATGCTGAATTCAACTACTGCAGGAACTACCAAAGCCCCTCAGAAACAGACTAAAGCCACCTCTTAGGAACCACCCAGGCCCTGTTTTAGGTGTGAGAACAAGGGACACTGGTGTAGATAATGTCTCAACCCTCATCCTTCCCCTAAATCATGCTCCAAGTGTGGGGTTGAGAGACACTGGAAGATGGACTGCTCTTAAACCTCTCAAGGTTTGTCTGCATTTGTCCAGGCCATTTACTTGCTGACCTTATGAGGTTAGCAGGGAAAGACTGATGAGGCTTGAGGCCTCAAACTCCCATTCCCATCACAACACAGGAGACCTGGGTAGCCTTCACCATTGTTGGTAAGCCTGTGTCCTTCCCTCATTCCTAACTGAATATTCTGGATGAACATGCACCTCCCATGTCCTAGTCATAGAAGTTGAGGGATTTCATTTCCTCCCCAACAAACCTCTCTCCTCCAATGCCAGTTTGAAAGTCACATTTTCTCCAATTCCTTACTCATTCTTCCTCACTGCCCCCCCCACTACATGGAACGGAAAAATTAACTGCCTTTCACATTGCTATCACCTTCTGAACTTCCCAAACTGTATGGATGCCTGCCACTGCCCTCCTCCTCACTGTCCATGATCCCCAGTTTCTCCCTCCTCCAGAGAACAACACACTGTTCCCTTTTAATTTAGTCAGTCCTCTTGTTTGGGATATCAAAAATCCCTTAGTAGCTGTACATCATACCCCTGTCCAAATCTGTTTAAAGAATCTTTCTTCCTACCCTTGTGTACCCCAATATCTCACCCCTTATATGACTTGCAAGGCTTAAAGCCCATAATTTCACAACTTCTTAATAAAGGTATTTTTCATATAACCCATTCTCCACTCAACACCCCCATTCTTCTGGTTAAAAAGCCTAATGGAACTTATCACCTAGTTTAGGACTTCAGGGTCATTAATATTGCAGTAATTCCTGTCCATACTGTTGAACCTAATCCCTACACCCTTTTGTCAACCATCCCCCCACCACATCACACTTTTCAGTCTTAGACTTCAAAGACGAATTCTTCACCATATCTCTTCATCCTAATTCTCAAAACCTCTTTGCCTTTACCTGAATCAATCCAGATACCCATCACTAAGATCAATCAACCTATAAAGTCTCTCAAGGATTTGAGACTCCCCTCACCTCTTTGGTCAGGCTCTCACATTACTTTCATATTTCTCTTACCCATATATTATTGTCCTCCAATATGTTGATGACCTACTTATTTGTTCCCCATCACTTTCTCCTAGCACTGAAGATATGATTTGTCTCCTCAACTTCTTATCCTCCAAGGGGTATTAGGTCTCCAGGTCAAAGGCTCAATTAGTGACTACTCAATTTACATACATAGGCATAACCCTACCCCCTAACACATGCATCATCACAACCTCTCACAAGACCCTCATAAAAATATGCCTATACCCACCACCAAATAAGAAATCCTTTTCTTTTTTAGGTGCGGCAGTTTTCTGCAGAAGCCAGGTCTCTAATTTTTCTCTCCTGGCTCAGCTCCTTTATCAGGCTGCACAGGGCAATCTACTAGAACCCTTAAACCAGGGATCCTCAAACTTTTTAAATAGGGGGCCAGTTCACTGTCCCTCAGACTGTTGGAGGGCCGGACTGTGGGGCCTAGGATGAGTCAGTTGCTAAGCAGGACAGACAATGGCAGCAAAAACACCTGGCTGGCCAGATAAATGTCCTCTGCGGGCCACATGTAGCCCACAGACCATAGTTTGAGGACACCTGCCACAACCCACAGATGCCCCTTTCTGTAAATTCAAGGAAGCCTTCCTTTTGGCTCCAGCTCTTACTCTATCTGACCCTACTCGCCCCCTCACCTTCTATAACATGGAAAAACAAACCTCGCCCTAAGGGTCTTAGGACAATACCAAAGTCCATCCTTCCAACCAGTTTCTTACTTCTTTAAGTAGCTAGATACCACCACCAAAGGTTGGGCTGCCTGCCTCCAAGCACTAGCTGACGCTGCCATCCTAGCAAAGAAGGACTAAAATTAACTTTTGGTCAGCACATCACTGTTTACTCCTCCCACATCTGCCAAGATCTTACAACAATCACCCAACTCTTGGAACTTTTCTTCTTATAAAAAAATACAAGAATTTAATTTAATCTTCATTGACAATCCCTTCATTTCTTTAGCACCCCCTAGTCACTTAAAGCAAGCCTCCTCACTCCTTTTACCACACTCAGAACCCAAAAATTCATATGAGGAAGCCATACTCACGTCCAAAGCGTTTTTCTCCAACATATCAGATACTCCTTTTCAGATTTACTCCACCTCTGGTTCACTGATGACATTTCATTCCTACACAAAGGTCAAAGACAGTAGCTTAAGCCATCATCTCTCCCTCCACTGTCATTGAGGACAAACCTCTCCCCTTAGGAACCTCTTCCCAAAAGGTAGAATCTACTACTTTCACTTAAGCCTTACAAATTGCTGGAAAAACAACAAAAACAAAATAAAACCAACCAATACGTACACCAATTCAAATATGCTTATCACATCTTACACCATCATGCTGATATCTGAGCTGAAAGAGGCTTTCTGACTACAGGGGGCTCCCCCATAACCAATGAGCCTCAAATACACCAGTTCCTCCAGAAAGCTGTATAACCCTTCCATATCACAGTCATTCACTGTAAAAGCCATTGTTCCTCATGCAATACTAGAGCTCAGGACAACAATTACACTGATTCTACAGCATGTCAAGTTGCCCTCACCCAACTTCCACCTGATGTTCTCTCCCCTCTTTTCTTCCCAGTACTTTCTGGAGGAAATAGACAAATATACCATAGAAAACCTCCCTATACAACAAGGATGGTTCATGAAGGAAAATGGACTCTTTCTCCCCACAGCCCAAACCACTCAAATTCTTACACAACTCTACAATCCATTTCATGTAGGATCAAGACCCCCAACCCTTTTTGCTGCATTTAATTCTATGCCCACATCTCTACTCTCTTCTAAAACAAATCTCTTCCACCTGTACCATCTGTGTTGCCAACTACCCAAAGGGAGGTCTCACCTCTTCCCCCTCCCAATTACATTAGGCTACAGGCTATCTCCTGAGCCAATATTGGCAAATAGACTACACCAACCTACTTTCTATAAAAAATACAAAAAAACCTTCTTAGCCTCACAGACACCTTTTCAAGGAGGATCAAAGCTTTCCTTCCTACTTTATTTTTTTCACAATTATACTCTTTTGTTAATAGTTTTGAAATGTATCATTGCATCATGCACATTAAAGGAGGTCCCCCTAAACATCCTCATCCTCCCACTTCTCCCCTCCCCTCCCCTCTTCCCTTCTACTTTCTGGACTTACAGTTATGTTTTATCACTCATATGAAAGTATAAGTGATTATATATTGATTTCATAGTAGTATTGAGTACATTGATATTTTTTCCCCATTTTTATGATACTTTACTAAGAAGAATATGTTCCAGCTCCATCTAGGTAAACATAAAAGATGTGACAGCTCCATCTTTTTTTATGGCTGCATAGTATTCCATGATGTATATATGTCAAAATTTGTTAATCCATTCATGGGTTGATGGGTACTTGGGCTGTTTTCATGTCTTGGCAGTTATGAATTGGGCTGTAATAAACATTCTGGTGCAAATGTCTTTGTTGTAAAATAATTTTTGATCATCTGGGTATATATCTAGTAGAGGAATTGCAATATCAAATGGTAGGTCTACTTTTAGTTCCTTGACTATTCTCATTTAATAATTTTATGGTTGGGGGGTCATCACAACATGAGGAACTGTATTAAAGGGTTGTGGCATTAGGGAGGTTGAGAACCACTGACCTAAAGCAAATCAAGTTTCACTTCTTCCCTGAAGCACACTCTACTAACTGCCCCCACCTTGGTCTATACCACCTATCACTGGAGCAACCCTGGTAGGAGCCCTTTTCATTTGGGATACTAAAGGGCCTGTCAAAACTATGCAAGAACTTGAGAACTGCTCCTTTCCTTCAACTTTTACACTTGCCTCAATGATACTGGCTTATTTTTCCTATGTGGAACATCTACTTGTCTATGCCTCCCAAAAAATTGGATGGGTATTTGTACTCTTATCCTGCTTTCCCCTGATATATCCCTTATCCCAAGCAATGAACAAGTTCTAGTCCACTTTCAGACCCTATGTAGAGCTAGACCCCATGTAGAGCTAAACATGCCATCCAATTAATCCCTCTCCTAGCAGGGCTTGGCATCATGGCAGGAGTTTGCATTGAGACTACTGGCCTATGGACTGCTACCCACCATTTCTGACTAATTTCTACTGAGCTATACAAAAGCCCCCAGGAAGTCTCTAATCAGTTACAACTAATTTAAGACCAGGTTGACTCTCTGACAACAGTGGTTCTCCAGAATTATAGAGGCTTAGATTTGCTCACAGTGGAAGGGGACCTTTGCATTTTGTTACAGGAGGCCTGCAGTTTCTACACCAACAAGTCTGGTCTGGTCTAAGAGGGCAAACCTTCAGAAACAAGGAATCTACCTATAATCTCAAAATGAGGGATTCTGCTTTGACAGCTTATGGTGACACTGGATCTTATCCCTCTTGGGCCTCCTTACTGCAATCCTACCAACCATTGCCCCTGAGTCATCCAATTCCCGTCCTCATTTATTCAAGCCCAAGTAAAAAGGGTATCAGCTGTAGTTGCCACCCAATTTCTATTATTCCCCATAACCTCTCCCAATGTACCCCCAACCCACACAGCCCACCGACACCTGACTCATCACGCTGAGGACAACTATGACTCTATTCAGCCAGAAGCAGTTTTGGAAGACTGACTATAGTACCCATCACCCTTTTTAACAAAACTTGGGAATGTTGGGGGGACCTACATAAACCCTCCCTTACCCCTCCTCCTCTTTTCCTCATAAAACAAAGACCACAAAGGGCCTACCTGGCCCCACCCTAGAAATTCACACCAAAGGACCCTAGCCCACCAATATCCTCCAGCAAGCTATGGAATTTTCCCACCCCCTAAGGCCTCATATAAAAAGGGTCTTTAACTATCCCCAGCACAAATGCCATCTTTGCCCTGCCCAGGCAGGTCTCTATACCTTTCAGTAAACCTGACCTGAACATATCTGCTCTGAGTCTCATCTCCAAGTTCCACTGAGTAACTTTTCTAAAGCAATAAAAAAGAAGGTATAGAGGAATACTAAATAAATGGAACAACCTTTATCCTGACTGGTTATATACCTAAAAATCAACCATTCTTTCTTTTTTTTTTTATTAAATGATAGCTGTATACATTAATGCAAACATGGGGTACAGTGTAGTGTTTTCATACTGAAACTAATTTATAGCTCTCAAATGAAACATATAACTTAATTCTAGCCCAAGAATATGGGGAGGGGGTGGGGAAGGGGTGGGGAGAAGGGCGGCTGGGTGGTGGGAGGGTGACCAAAAACCATTATTTCTTATTTATTTCCCTAAGCAGGTGATAGCAAAGCCCCCCAGATCAAAAAGAGTTCTTATTTTAAGAGTCATCACAGAATGGGTGAGGTGGGGACAGAGTATGCAGTATACAGTATACAGAACAGTATACTGTTCTACTGCTAAGCATTTGCAGATGGTGACAGCTATTCAAGGAGAATCAAGGAAGCTAAGGTTGTGGGGCCTGCTGTAAGAAAGGAGGAGACAAGGTTAGGAACTTAATGAATGTTGTAGGGCACAGTGTTAGGATTGAGTACCCCATACATAGCGAAGCCTTTATAGAGAGGGTTCCTCAAGTCTGGTTTCCTCTGAACCAAGAAAGGCCACATATAATGTGTTTTTTCATAAACTGTTAGAAAAAAAATAAGCCCTAAAATTAAAGTAGAAAGCAAATTTTACTGATAAGTAAACTCAACTCAAGACAAAGGTATAGGTACTACAGAAAGAAAATACGTTCCTAATAAATGTTGATATAGTAACAAATTACTTGGGCTTCAATTTACAGATCTCTAAAATGAAGAAGAAGTGAGAGTTCTATGTTCGAGAGCAGGAAATTCTCATTCTACTCTCTGCTATAGAATATATGAGTTATCGTAGGAAAATCCCTAGCTCTTTCTAGGCCTGTTTTCTGATCTATACATGTGACCTTTAAGGTCTCTTCTCAGTTTAGCATTCTATGAGCTAATGACTTTTACAGTTTTAAAAATTCTAGCATTAGTTTTAGAGGTCTGGTTAATCAAGAAGCAGGAATCCTATAGGGTGAATTTATGGAGTTTTTAAAAAATAACATTATTTTGGGCGGTGCCTGTGGCTCAAAGGAGTAGGGTGCTGGCCCCATATACCAGAGGTGGTAGGTTCAAACCTGGCCCCAGCCAAAAACTGCAAAATATATATTTATTTATTTATTTTATTGTTTGGGATTCATTTGGGGTACAAAGAATTAGGTTACACTGACTGCATTTGTTAGATAAAGTACCTCTTATAATTGTGTCCTGCCCTCAAGACGTGTGCCATACACCATGACTGCCATCCCCGACTCTCCTCCCCTCTCCTTACTTGCTTAATCCCCTACCACCTCCTTGTATTAGCTCATCTACTGCCTTCATGTTAGTATAGAGTACATTGGATTCTTGTCAAGCTTTACTAAGAATGTGTCCCACCTCCATCCAGCTTAATTTAAAAGATGTTAAGGTCTCCATCTTTGTTAGTGGCTGAATAGCATTCCATGGTATACATATACCACAGCTTGTTACTCCATCGCTGGGTTGGTGGGCATTTAGGCTGTTTCCACATTTTGGTGACTGTAAAGTAAGCTGCAATAAATGATCTAGTGCAAATGTCCTTATGATAAAAGGACTTTTTTTTCTTTTGGGTAGATGCATAGTAATGAGATTATAGGATCAAAGTGGAGATCTAATTTGAGTTTTTTGAGGATTCTCCATACTCATTTCCAAAAAGGTTACATTAGTTTGCAGTCCCACCAGAGGTGTTAAAGTGTTTGTTTCTTTCTGTCCACATCCACGCCAGTATCTAGAGTTTTGAGACTTTGTGATGTGGGCCATTCTAGTAGGGGTTAGGTGATATCTCAGGGTTGCTTTGATTTTCTGATGAGGTAACTAGTCTGATGATTAGGGACAAAGAACATGTTTTCATGTTTGTCAGGCATTTGTCTGTCTTCTTTAGAGAAGGTCCTATTCATATCTCTTGCCCAGTGATATTGGGATTGATTTTTTTTATTAATTTTAATTCTCTATTGTTCCTAGTTATCAAGTTTTTGTCTGATTCATAATATCCAAATACCTTTTCCCATTGTGAAGGTTGTCTGTTTGCTTTGGTTGTTGTTTCCTTAGCTGTACAGAAGCTATTCAGTTTAATTAAGTCCTATTTGTTTATTTTTGCTGCTGTTGCACTTACCACAGATGTTTTCTTCATAAAATCTTTCCCCAGGCCAATCTCTTCAAGCATTTTCCCCCTACTTTGAGGATTTTTATTGTTTCATGCCTCAGAAGTAAATCTTTTATCCATCTTGAATCAACTTTTGTGAGTGGTGATAGGTGTGGGTACAGTTTCAATCTTTTACATGTGGTTATCCAGTTCTCCCAGCATCATTTATTGAATAGGGATTCTTTTCACCACTGTATGTTCTTGTTTGGTTTATCAAAGATCAGGTGGCTGTAAGAGGTTAGTTTCATCACATGGTTTTCTCTTTGGTTTCAAATATCAATGTCTCTATTTTTGTGCCAATACTATACTGTTTTGATCACTATGGCCTTGTAGTACAGCAGAAAGTCTGGTAGAGTGATACCCCCTGGCTTTGTTTTTATTACTAAGAATTGCCTTGGCTATATGGAGTTTGTTCTGGTTCCATTAAAAAAAAAAAAAAGAATTATTTTTTCCCAGTCTTGAAAGTATGATGTATTTCAATGGGGACTGCACTGTATCTGTAGATTTCTTTGGGTAGTATAGACATTTTCACAATGTTGGTTCTTTCCAGCTATGAGCATGGTATGTTCTTCCATTTGTTAATATCTTTTGCCATTTCTTCTCTTAGGGTTTTGTAATTTTAATTGGAGAGGTCCTTCACCTCTTTTGTTATATGTATTCCTAGGTATTTCATTTTTCTTAAGCCGCTGTGAAGGGAATGGTGTCCTTGATTAGCTGCTCATCTTGGCTGTTATTGACATATACAAAGGCTACTGATTTGTGTACCTTGATTTTATATCCTAAGACGTTGCTCTATTTTTTGATGACTTCCAAGAGTCTTATGGTTAAATGGGCTTCTCTAAGCATAAGATTATATTGTCAGCAAAGAGCGAGAGTTTGACCTCTTCTGCCCATATTTCAATGCCCTTTATTGCCTTTTCTTGCCTGATTGTATTGGCTAGAACTTCCAGCACTATGTTGAATAGTAGAGGTGATAGAGGACAACCTTATCTGGTTCCAGTTCTTAGTGGAAAAGCTTTCAGTTTTATCCCATTCAGTATAATATTAGCTGTAGGTTTATTGTAGCTGGCTTCCATCATATTCAGAAATGTGCCACCTATGCCTATATACTTAAGTGTTCTAATCAGGAAAAGATGCTGAACTTTATTGAATGCTTTTTATGCATTTATTGAGAGGATCCTATGGTCTTTGTTTTTGCTTTTGTTGATATGGTGAATTACATTTACAGACTTGCCCATATTAAAACAGCCTTGTATTCCTGGGATGATTTTTTTCTTTAATGTGTAGCTATAATATATTGGATATGATCTTACTGAGAATTTTTGCATTTATATTCATTAGCAAGATTGGTCTGAAATTCTCCTTTTTTGTTGGGTCTTTTCCTGGTTTTGTTATCAGGGTGATGTTTGCTTTATACAGTGTGTTGGGGAAGCTTCCTTCCTTATCAATTTTTTGGAATAATTTTTGCAGTATCAGTATAAACTCCTATTGAATATTTGATAGAATTCTGGTGTGAAGCCATATGGACCAGGGCTTTTTCTTGTGAGATGTTTTACTGTTTGTTCAATCTCAGTTCTTGAAATTGGTCTCTTCAAGAGATCTATTTCCTCTTAAGTCTAGGGAGAGGGTGTGATTCTAGGTATTAATCCATTTCCTCCACATTTCCAATTTCTGGGCATAGAGTTTCTTGTATCAGATATGATCTCTTGTATCTCTGTGGCATTTGTTCTTTCTCCTTTATCATTTTCTGATTGAAGTTATTAGAGATTTTACTTTTCTGTTTCTAGTTAATCAACCTAAAGGTTTATTTTATTTTTTTTAAAAAAACCATTTATTTGTTTCATTAATTTCCTAGATGATTCCTTTGTTTTCAATTTCATTAATCTCTGATTTAATTTTGGTTATTTCTCTTCTGATGAGTTTGGGATTAGATTGTTCTCCTTTTTCCAGTTCCATAAAATGCCTCATGAGTTTGTTGATGCACTCTCTGTTTTTTGAATGTAGGCATCTAATGGAATAAATTTCTCTCATAAGACTGCTTTTGCTATATCCCACAGGTTTTGGTAACTTGTGTATTCATTGTTATCTTTGATGAATGTAAAGATTTCCTCTTTTATTTCTTCCTGAACCCAACTATCATTCAGCATAAGGTTGTTTAATTTCCATGTCTTTGTGTGAGACAGAGTGTTGTTGTTGAGAGTTGAGTTCCACCTTTAATGCCTTGTGGTCTGAGAAGATACAAGGTATAATTTCTAGGATGTAGTTTATTTTGGAGTATGTACCATGGGCTGATGAGAAAAATGTATATTCCTTAGCTTTGGGATGGTGTATCCTGTATATGTCTAGTAATCCACGTTGTTCTAGGGTGACATTTAAGTCATTTGTATCTTTGTTTAGAGGATCTGTACAGTTCTGTCAGAGTGGTGTTAAAGTCCCAGACTATTATGGTGTTATGGGATACCATATTGCTCAGACCCATCATGGTCTGTTTCATAAATCTGAGAGCATTTCAATTGGGTGCATAAATATTTAAAATTGAAATGTCCTCTTGTTGTGTTGTTCCTTTGACTGGTATAAAGTGTCCATTTTTGTCTTTCTTAACTTTAGTTGCTTTAAATCCACTCGTATCTGAAAATAAGATTGCAAGGCCTCCTTTCTTCTGATTTTCATTTGCTTGAAATACTGTTTTCCATCCATTAACCCTGATTCTTGGTTTGCCCTTCAAGGCTAGGTGTGTCTCCTGGAGACAACATATGGATGGCCTATGCTTTTTTATCCAATCAGCCAGCCTATGCCTCTTCAGTCATGAATTCAGTCCATTGACATTTACTGAGATAATTGATAAATGTTCTCTTATTTTATGAATGACTGTTATGTAGTTTTATCATTTGTGCCTCTGGAAGCTAAACTTTGACCTTCAGCTTCTGGGAATTTACTTAGCAGGTGATCCATTATGGTGGTCAGTGCTGAGAATAGGTCTAAGTATTTCCTGTAGAGCTGGTCTCATGGTGAATTTCTTCAGTGTTTGTATATCCACAAAAGATTTGATTTCTCCATTAGTTTTCAAGCTTAGTTTAATAGGATACAGAATTCTGGGCCGGAAGTTGGTTTAAGAATGTTGAAAGTGGAAGACCATGCTCTTCTGGCTTGGAAAGTTTCAATTGAAAAGTCTGTTGTCATCTTAATGGCTGTGATTGTGTAGGTCAGTTGTTGTTCACTATTGGTTGCTTGCAGAATTTTTTCCTTCATTTTTACTTTGGACAGGTTCATTACAATGTGTCTTGGAGAGGCTCTGTTTGAGTTGAGTTGACCTGAAGTTCAATATTTATCTGAAAAGAGTGTGTCAGACACTTTCATTTATGATGGTCTCCAGTAGGGTTTCCATTCATTTGGGACAATCTTTTTGTCCTTCGTGAATCCCTATTATTCATAAGTTTGAAAGCTTCATGGAGGCTCATAGTTCTCTAAGCACCTGTTCTGCTTTCTCTCTCTTCTTTTCTGCCTCTTTAACTACTTGGGTCAACTTGAAAACTTTATCCTCTACCTCTGAGGTTATTTCTTCTCCATGATATAATCCACTTTTGATACTTTCTACTGTATTCCCCAATTGTCTCCTTCATTTTCTTAAGCTCCACCATATTCTTTCCATATTCTGCATATCACTTGTCCAACTTTTTGTTCTGCCCTTCCATCTTCTCACCCATTCCTTTTATTGTCTTTATCACCCATATTTTAAATTCCCTTTCTGTCAAGTCCATTAATTCTTTATAGGTGGGGTCTTCTGCAGTAGCTGCCTCATGGTCCCATGGGGGAGTTTCTTTGTTTTGGTTTCTCATGTTGCCTGAATTTTTCTGTTGGTTCCTCCTTATGTGTTTTTTCTTCTTGTTCACCTCCTTTTTCCTTCTTACTACCTCCTTTGTTTCAAGCCAAAGTCCTTGCTGTTGATGACAGCATGTTGTAATACGTCACCAGGACACCAGGTGGTGCTGATTTTTTTTTTTTTTTTTTTTTTTTTAGGAGACAGAGAGCAGAGCCAGCAACCTTTATGGTCCTTAATCCAAACTTAGTTACCTTTGGTAATTGCCTGATTGTTTCCTCAGCATTCAGACTCTGTGGGGTTGAGGTCTTAAAGCTCTTAAGAATGCTTCAGGAGCAGGTGTCACAGTGTCCTCTCACACCAGTTCCCATGGGGTATGGGAATCCCTTAGCCTGTCCAAAGAGTGGAGTTCTGATCCTGGCAGAAGGAATTAAGATGGCCATACTTTAGGTCCCTGCTAAGACCTTCTCATAATGGCAACCCCCTGGCCACCAAAACCTTTTCAGTATGGCTGCCTTACCAGGCACCACACCTATGACAAATCCACTTCAACCAGCATTTGAATCTGGTCGCTGCACACTGTTTAAATCCATTAAATATACTCTTCCAAGCTTTCCATTCAATGCACAGCTTCTCCCAACTATTTAAAATTCCAGAAAGGCTTCCTCCCATCCCAGACCTCTGTGGAGGGGGTAGCTGATCCCAGACAGTAGCAGTCACTTGCCTAATTCATCAGCTTTCCACCATTCAGGATCATATGCTGTATCCAGCTCACCACCTTCTTGCTGTGTTCTGTGATCTATGACTCTGGATAAGGTCCCTGCACCAGGTAGTTCTGGGTTCTCTCTTTATCCCTAGTCCTTCTAGGAGAGCTCAGCTGAATGATCCTTCTGGTCCACCATCTTGATCCATCCTCTGAATTTCTGCTTTTTCTATAATTCATTTTACTTAAACCCACCTTGTTTTCTCTTTGGAAGGTTTGAGACAGTGAAAGACAATTGAAAATCTATACTAGCAAATATTCATGAGCTATCACAGGTGGGTAAGTAAAAATTGTAGTAATTATGTTACAAGTCTGACTCTTACACTTTGAGATCATGGGGAGTCTGTTCAACCAACAAGGAAGCTCTTTAGTTAACACCTCAAAATGCATGGGATCCCCTGGTTTCCAATGAGAGCTGCTGTGTAACTATGCATGAGAAAGTCATCTGCACATACTATGTCAATGGAAATTTAAGAAGGATAATTGAAGAGAAGTGGTATGGGTGGTAATACTTTTAATCAAGCTCTTGTGATTTTCATAATTGTCACACCATTTCAGTTAGGCCAAAGGCCCTGTATATATCCACCTTTCTCATCGGTTGTTGGTTACAAACAGAGAAAAAAGCCCTGAATAAAGTAACCAATATTCATTGAATATTTATTATGTGTCAAACACAATTCCAGACTCCTTACTTAAAATGCCACCTTAAATTTTTATAACCAAACACTGTAAGTTGTTTTAGCCCCAAATTATTAATGTGAAAAGAAAAAAATTTGCTAAGTATCAAATAACTAGTAGACAACAGAGCTAAAGTCTGAACCCAGGTCTGTGTAATTCTAAAGTCCATGCCTGTCTTTTCATTTCATGAATGACACTTAAGTTTGTTTTAAGTAACTACTCTATTAACGTTATGTTAAAATTTTTAACTGCTGTATTTCACATGTAGAGTCAGACTTCTGTGGGAAACTGGTCCAGATATATTAACCTGACTTTAAGAGGAATAAAAAGATTATGGAGGTTCAGTGCCCATAACTCAGTAAGTAGGGCGCCAGCCACATAAACCGAGGCTGGCGGATTCAAGCCAAGCCCAGGGCTGCTAAACAATAATGACAGCTGCAACCAAAAAAATACCTGGGTATTGTGTTGGGCACCTGTAGTCCCAGATACTCAAGAGCCTGAGGCAAGAGAATTCCTTTCAACCCAAGAGTTTGAGGTTGCTGTGAGCTGTGATGCCATGGCACTCTACCAAAGGCAACATAGTGAGACTCTGTCTCAAAAAAAAAAAAAAAGTATGGAAAAGACCTTGGATTTTAATACCTAGAAAGCAAGTTAGAGACAATGAATATGTATAAAAAAAATTGGGGGAGGGAATAAGAAAGGTCTTGCTGCAGAAAGACAGACAAATGTTCAGGGAAGCTACCAAGAAAGTACAAATATTAAAGTAAGAAGACTAATCACTATTTTCTGTGTTGATAGGAAAACAGAATCACAGAGAGGTGATGTCATCCAAGCTACAGCATAAAGCCCAACTGAGAAGTTGGGCTAACTACTCACTCAGCCAACAACTGTGAAATGAGCATAGGTGGTGAAATAGCTACCTTCCTGTCTATCTCCATTTCTTTCTCTTTAAAATAAAGAGAGTTCTGTTCGTCAGCATTCCATCTTATCAATTGAAAAAGTACTTGTATTAAACACTAGCATCTCTCCCTAAGGTTGCAAACTCAACTATATATTGTAACCAGGCAGTTAACATTAAAAGTAGGCTGAGAATAAACTGCAGGGAATGGTAAGAATTGTGGTCAATGAGAGCAACAAGAGCATCCTCATCCACATGGAACAGTTACTGTTCAGGTCTACTTGATTACTGTCATTAGAAAATGCAGGTCCAATGTTGCCATAGCTTCTGAACTTTCAGAATATCTTGGTATAGTGGCTTTTCCATTTAGGAAACAAAATCCTAAAATAATTAGATTTTTATGTGAAATCTCTTTTATTTAAATGTTGGCAATTAATTCACAGTTTAAAAATATTCCAGTCTAAACAAAACACGATTAGGCCAGGTACAGCCTATGAGCTGCCAGTTGTGATCTCTAATACATGTATAAGTGAAAAAAGGACTGTTGATAATGGTTATTCATAACTGCACAGCAACTGATTCTGGACAAGGCCCTCACACAGCCATTGTTTCACTGGTTCTTTGTGATTGTTCTGACAAGTAGGCATGATTACCTCAATTTTTAAGAAATCTGAGGTTTTGAGAGATCTCCATGTAAACACTGGGCATTTTATGATTCAAACATTTTTATTAACATTACTCCTTCCCTTTCTTGATTGCTGCCACAAAGTCAAGGTGGTCGGTACATTCCTTTTGTATGAACCCCCTTTGCCCTATTCAGTACTTCCTCACAAAGTGAAGATCTTCCCAATCCTTCTGGCAGTTTCCAAGGAAGTTTCCAAACTGTAAGGAGAAAATGTGGTCATGGATCCCCAGCAGGAAGTCTTCATTAAACTCAAAGGCACAGCGAAACTGTTCTGTTAATTGTCAGATACAATATAGGAACTGGGTGAAGATAGGGGACACCACTTTTGAGTCTCTATCAAGGTGGTCACACCTGAGAGATGAAAATACATATAAAGAAAGACACTGGTTAGCATCAGGGATTATAATGTTTGGAATATAATCCCTGATAGGCTATAACAAGGTTACCTTTTGTCTCTGTTGGCAGTGGCAAAGAAACACCTCATGGCAAATGCCAGCCAAAATATCGAAGCTAGTTAATCCCAGTAGACCTTTTAGCCACTGGTATTCTTTACTGTTATACAGACTATAAACCCTTTGGTCATATAGTCTATTTTCTCTTATAAGCTCTTTCCTATAGAACTTTCTGCAATGATGTAAATATTATATAGTTGTATTGTCCAATATAGCAATCACTATTAAGCACTTGTAGTATATCTGAGGAACTCAATTTTTAATTGTATTTAATTTTAATTAATTTAGGCAACCATGTTTAACTATGTAAGAAAGGACCACATCTATGTTGTTTCCTGCACAATGAGTGCTTGGCACAAAATAGAAATTTAAGAAACATTTATTAAATGCATGAATGAAACCTCATTCCAGAATTGTTTGTTTCCTTCCCCATAATGCCCTCTTCACCAACTCTTAACATCTATTAGAAATACTATTCCACTAGAAACCAAAAGCATCCTCAGCTTCTACATGAATGTTTTCTACCTTCTGATATACCTGTGACCTGGCTCACAGTCATACCACCTCTCCTTTGAGACCAAATCAAAAGAAGAACATTAAACATTTCACTTTCTATATAACCATAACCCTAAATAAAACAGGACAGAGTTCTGCTTTCTCTTGGCTCCTACTGCTGCTTATGCTACTTACAAACTACTATCCCTTTCATGCTCATAAAAACACTTCCATTATTGGTTGTTTTGTTTATTTACCTTCCCCTTTCACAATGCTGTCTTCTTCCAATTTCTGGGTCACTTCTCCAGAGAAGAATGAGACTCCAGTCTTAAGTCCTTACCTTTGCTGTTATGTAGATAACCTACACTAGCTTAACAGGTTGCTTAACTAGCCCAAATCCAGTATCTTTGCTGATCTTTACTCCAGTTTCCTGAATCCACAGGTATAAGCTGGTTCTTGAAATTACCTATGAGTTCTTACTCCACTTTTGAAATCTTAACCCCCATGTCCCCCTTTAAATACCATATATAATATTTCCAAAGGATGGTCATCTTCTTATATCCTCCAGCCTTCATGTCAGGATCTCTTCACCTGCCAGACTCCTATGGGCTTCTTTTTCTTCTTTATTCAACCCACACTTCACAGTTTGTCCCTACAACAATTCTCTACCATTGTCTTCAACTTTCTGACCTTTCTTGTCATTATTCTCCTTCAAAATCAACCATCAATCAGCCTAAAAAGCTATGTCCTCTGTTCCAACATCCTGACTGATAAATAATACTTGAGAAAATTATAAAACCATACAAATTCGCACCATTTAAGAGGCACATTCATTGTGGAATTAATTGCTCCCAAATAATCTTTATGTATGTTCTTAACACCATCTTTCCATTACTTTTATAGCTCTTGCAAATTGTAAATTATATTCTGAAAATCCTAACCCATTTCCTATCTTCCCTCACACCAGTGTGTATAGCAAGGGTATCCAGCCTTTTGGCTTCTCTGAAACACATTGGGAAAAGGAGATGTTTTGGGCCACACATTAAATACACAAAAACAAATGAAAGCTGATGAACAAAACCAAAATGCCAGTGCATAATTTTCATGATATCTGTCACCAAAGATAAGCAAAAAAAGTCCTCATAATAATCTAATTATGCAGTGGCCCATTAAGAGTCTTTTAAAATCACTGATTAAGTCCCAAGTTTGTCATCATTAATATAGAAAATGTACATTATGTAAGTAATGTCTTTTTTTGAATTTTTAATTATAAAAGTAAAAGGAAAGGCAACATAAAATTTGTTTTATATTTGACATTGTATTTGAGAAACTAATGCATTGATATCTGCTTTGATGGAAGTAGATGCAATTCTCAGTGAGTTCTCAAGGTACTCATATTATATTTGGCTATAATTTTACTCTTAATGTGCTTCATTCTTGAAAATACTTGCTCACATATCTAGCTGCTGCCAAAAAGCAATGACATAAATAAGACATGATTGTAAAGCAAGGGATATTTTTCTCTTAGAAGATAGGAACTAAGTCCAGTAAAAAGACATGATCCAAGTTTTCCTTATGTCATATTGCAGTTCTATGCATTTCATTTGAAAACTAACAAGTAAGATATTTACTTTTTCTTTGTTTTGAGACAGAGTCTTGCTTTGTCACCCTTGGTAGAGTGCCATGGTATCATAGCTCACAGAAACCTCAAACTCCTGGGCTTAAGCAATTCTCTTGCCTCATTCTTTCAAGTAGCTGGGACTACAAGTGCCCACCACAACGTCTTGCTATTTTTCAGAGATGGGGGTCTCACTTTGGCTCAGGCTGATCTCAAACCTGTGAGCTCAGGTAATTCATGTGCCTTGGCCTCCCAAGTGCTGGGATTATAGGTGTGAACCACTGTGTCCAGCCTGGTAACATATTTACATTGATTGAAAATGGAGGTGCAATTGCACCAAAATATTATTTTCCTGGAAATCTTGAAATCTGTTTTCAAATTCTTTTATTGAATTGAAAAGCAAAGCTTAATATTTTTTGCTATTCATAAGACTGTGTTTAGCAATACATGTCAAAAAGCATAAAATTGTTGACCTTAATTTGAATTCCATAATTCCAGTCTGATGTGGAATGCTGCTATGGTTTGAAACACTGTATTGATTTGTTGCTTTTCACCTTGAAGATCCATGTTTATTTAAATCATTTAAATGAGCAGTTAAATGCACAAAAATGGTAAATCTGTAAGCCAGTTCTTATCACCAAGTTCTGGCACAAGTTTGGTTTTTGATACCATAAACAATTTGATAACATGTCACAAATCATAAAATCTTTTCAAGATTTGGCCTTCACTTAGCCATCTTACTTCTGAAAAGTAAATGATGCTGCCATAGTTTCCATCTATACTTGTAAAGAATTCCTGAAATTGACAATGATTCAATCCCTTGGTCCTTATGAAATATAGTCTTGAAGGTGATTTGCATGACATCCATTTTTAAAGCTTTTGAATATAAATTTTCTTGATGTAACATGCAATAATACTTCATCAAATGTAGCTTTGGGGAAGCAACTGCATTGTTTTCCATTAATTTTACAAATTTTGCTCTTTTTACCCATAATCACCAGGGCACCATGAATAATTATACCAGATATGTTGACAGTGGATAAAGAAAATTGCTTTAACATTTTTTTACTGCTTCTTACAAATTTCTTGATTTAGTAGTGCCTTTTAATGGCACTAAAGGAGACACTTTCTCAATGACATTATATATGTCATCAATAACTCTAATAAAAATGGCAAGCTAAGCTGTATTTGTTACATCAGTGCTGTCATCCATTGCCAAATCATACAATTTTAAATTAGCAGCTTTACTTTCCAAACTTCTTTCAATATATTTCTTTCAATTTTTTCAATTCTCCTGGCTATAGTCTGTTGAGACAAACTAATTTTAG
>NW_003852685.1:455366-468136 GCF_000181295.1 Otolemur garnettii
TCTGGGAGGCCAAGGCAGGTGGATTGATTGAACTCTGGAATTTGAGACCACCCTGAGTAAGAGCCAGACCCCATCTCTAAAAATAGCTGGGCGTTGTGGTGGGTGCCTGTATTCCCAGCTACTCGGGAGGCTGAGGCAAGAAGATCACTTACACCCAAGAGTTGGAGGTTGCTGTGAGGTATAACACCATGGCACTCTACTGAGGGTGACAAAGTGAGACTCGGTCTCAAAAGAAAGAAAGAAAGAAATATGCTACCACGTAACTAGCTTTTACAATGGAATTGATCTCAGCTGTAACTTTTAAAACAAAATTTTATTGAGCAGACAGACTTTTCAGTTTTACTGTTTTGTCCTTATAACACAGTCATATTAAATTTGGCAGTATATTTTTGCATAATGCTTTTTCAAATTGTAGTCTTTAAAAATATTCATAAATTCCCTATGAATTAAGCATAACACTTTATTATTTGCCTTGACATACAAGTAGTCATCTGTTTACTCTTTTGTTGAGCAATCTTCCTTCGTTTTCTTTTTTTATTGGGGGGGGGTGTTCTGTTTTCTTTAGAGACGTTGATGGAATTTAAAAAATAATAATAAGGGAGTATATTTACTTTTATTATTTAAATTGGCATAAAAATAGAAAGCAAGGTTTGGGCCCTTCTGCATCTTGGCAGCCAATGCATGGCAAGGCAGAAGGCCAATGGTAAGGCATGTCAGGTGATATGTAAGGTACCACCATGCTTACCTGATTTCTAAATAACACTAAACACCTAATGTTGCCATGGTAGGTTGAAGTATTATTGATAACTGATGCCTTGGCAAGTCATCATGAGCATATGCAACATCTGATAGTGTCAATTTGACTGTCTGCACTTGGAAGATAACTTACTAGAAGCTCAGCACCACCATAAAACTGAAGCCACAGATGCGTACAAAGAGCGAGAGCATAGGTATATTTATTTCACCTGACATCATAACAGAACATTGTCTACAAAGTTCACAATCAAGAACCATGCAATCAAGTTCCACCAAAAACTCTCATTATGTTTCTAGTAATTTCATGATTTTGTATTGGGCTGCATTCACAGCCATCCTGGGCCACATGTGGCTTGCAGGCTGTGGGTTGCACACCCCGGTCTACAGTGTCACTGAAATGATCAAGGCCATCAAGTAAAAAATTATCTAATTTCTGCCTCTGAGAAACACTTTAGTTCCTTCTCTGCTTGTCTTTCTATCCAAGTTTCCATAGAAGAGGTGTTCTAACTTACAGTACAAGCTAATCTCTTCAACTAAATTGAAGCTTTTACCTTTTCCTGCCTGTTCATAAGACTTACCCTATCAAAAACTCAGTCTCTTTTATATCTTCAACCTTATCGTACTTAATATTTCCCCTCAGCACAAAAAATTGCTTAAATCTTTAATATCTTGAAATACTACTCTTCCTGAAACCCCTAACCCTATCTGGGAATATCACCCCTTCTCTTCTACCCCTTTCACATCCAAAAGTCTTAGGAAGAGATAGATATATTCAAATTCCACTTCCTCACCTCTCACTCATGCCTCCATTCATGCCATTTCGCTTCTGCCTCCACTACTTTACTCAGCCAGTTATTACTAAGGATCATTAAAATCTGCATATTGTCAAAATTGATTATTAGGATATACTGAAGCATATGACACTTCTGACTACTCACTTGAGATTTTTGCCCCTTATTTTTTGCTTTTCCTATCCTTAGATTTACTCTTACCTCACTAACCACTCTGTGATCACCACCTTCATGTAGTCCTTTCTTCACTAAAATTTCAGGTGTCAGTGTTATACATGGCTCTGTCCTGTACATTGGCTCTTTTTCCTCTACATACAATTTTGGGGGTTATCTTATCTGAACCCATGGTTTAAACTACCACTTGCATGCAGATAACACTAAAAGCTCTAGCTCTGTTTAATTCAGAACTGATAAGTTCCAGATTAGTACTAAATAGTTTCCCTACTGGACATCTTTTGGATGTCTAAAACCAAATAAATCCCAAACAGAAACTACTTTTCCCTGCAAATCTGCCCTATACTATCCAGTACTCTTTATCTCAATAAACCCATCTAACTAAGACAGAAACTTACAAGTTCTTCTAGACTTTCTTTCTTATCTCCTGGTTCTGTCAGTTGTACATCCCGAATACCCTTGTACCTATACCATTTTCACTGCCTTTTTTTCAGGTCTTTATTAATTCTGATAGCTTTCTAATTCATTCCGTTGCCTTCGATTTCAGTCTTCCACATTGCTGCAAGAGGGATGTTTCTAAAATACAGATCTTATTATCATATATAACACTGTTCAAAGTCATCCTGTTTAATGCCTATCAGTCTTGAAATGCCTTCCCCCCTTTCTAAATAAGTTCTACTTTAAATCTCAATTAAAATGTCACCTATTCCATGAAACCTTCTTTGTCCTAGAATGAGTAAGATTCCTTTATTTATGTTTTCCTTTGTCTTAGTACTTATCATACTATATTGTCATTTCTGATTTCCTTTTCTTTAAAATAAGAGACAGGGATCATATCTGATTCAACTCAGTCTTCTCAATACTTGACATATTGAGTACTCTGGTATTTCCTGATGAAGAAAGAATGATGGATGGATCCAAATGGCTAGAGATGGGCAATCATGTAAAATTAAATGGATTCATATTAATGAGGGGGAAAAAGACCTGAATTATAACATGGTAAAAATTGTCACACATTTTACTTGCCATTGGGACCACCTTAGTGTCTGATATAGTGTACAACACATTGTTAGGTGGCAAATATCTTTTAATAGTTCTGATAAACATAGGTAAAGCCTTAGTGAGACTGGTTTATAGCAGATAATAAATGTACGCCTTTGTCCCCACCCCTTAGTACAAAAACAGAAATCTCCACCTGTCTCTTTTTCTTACAAAAGTTTAAAAGGTGGCTCGGCGCCTGTGGCTCAAGTGGCTAAGGCACCAGCCACATACACCTAAGGTGGCAGGTTCGAATCCCCAGCCCAGGCCCGCCAAACAACAATAATGGCTGCAACCAAAAAATAGCCGGGCGTTGTGGCGGGTGCCTGTGGTCCCTGCTACTTGGGAGGCTGAGGCAGGAGACTCGCTTGAGCCCAGGAGTTGGAGATTGCTGTGAGGACTGAAGCCATGGCTCTCTACCCAGGGGGACAGCTTGAGGCTCTGTCTCAAAAAAAAAAAAAAAAGTTTAAGAGGTGCACTTGTCTTAAATACTAGTCCTTATATCTAAATGTCATCTCCATTTTTCTGTTCTCCCTATCAAACTCCTATTTACTTTCAAATATTATACTTACATTCTACCTACTCCCGGAAGCCTATCCTAACTTCTTCATGGAAATTTAAGTACTTTTCCCTATGTGGCCTGTGATGAATTTTTCCCTGAAATATTAAACAATATGATATAATTAATTGTAATCCTTGAAGGCAAAAGATGATATTTTGGTTACTTTTGTAGTCTCAGTGCCCTAGCATGGTGTCTGGAATGACACTTACTATTCCTCCCTACACAAGAACATACTTGAGTTTTAATAAAACTCATTCTAATGAACTCTCCTCCTTCAAAATAAGGATATTTTTACCTTTGGGAAAACTTGTGGCCCATGGATATCCATTCTTTCTCTATCAGGATCTTCATTTTTATATAAAAAGCATAGTTTGCCTTACTAAAAATCATAAAATAAATTAATCAGCACATGAGAATATTGGAACACTTAGTTGAAATGGTCATAAAATAAAATTATTTTCCTAAATGATAGCTAAGTGAGTAACTTGGATTTCATTTACAGATCTATAAAGGCTGCCTTCAAATTTCAGGTGCTCTCAGGAGAAATTATTCTGGATTTGTATCTAGTGTCACATTTCTTTTGGTATGACAAGCCAGTGAGCCATAAATAAATGTAATACTGATAAGCATATTAAATTCAACCTTTGATAAACAGGAATCTAAAGGCAAAATTTTGGTTTATACCAATAACAAAACCATTTCCAAAGAAATGAGGATAAGTCACTATGAGTTCTATGTCTTAGTAAGATCAACTAAGAAGCCTTAGATTCAAGGCAAAAAAAAAAAAAAAAACAAAAAACAAAAAACAAAAAAACGTGAGTTTGATATTCAAATAACTAGTGTGGTAAAGAGGATGTACCCATCAGACAACCTATTTAAAAATCATACTTTTATCTTTGCAAGCTTTTTGAGCTCTTCCCATACCTTACAGAAGCCTCTTACACACAACTTACTTTTGATAGGTAGGAAATATGTTGAATGTACAACAGAAAGTATATAGAACATAAACACTGCATTTAATGGAAAGACACTAAATTGAAAAACTGCTATTTTTGTAGATTTAGACCTCATTCTGGTAAAAATAAAAATTGCCTGACAGTTCATTTTAATTTTTTAAATATTTTTTCATTCACACAAAGTAAAACACAGTCACTTGCTCTCTTACCATAAGTCCTTTGTCCAATAAAATGGATCTAGGAGGATGCTGGCCAAGGAGCAGACTTGTGCTGTACAGTCCCAACCATCAGAACAATGAACTAAGACATTGGCCTTTTATGCCATCACTGCCTTGAAAATAAGAGGCATAAAATACCATGAGCAACCTTCACACAGCATGCTGGGTTAATAAAGAGTTGTCAAGTACTATCCCTATGGTAAAAACACCTTGGTCATATTGGGCTTCTCATAATATCTATATTCCTTATGGGAAATAGAAAAGAAAATAATGAAGTACAAGAGAATAAGGAGAGCTTACTTAACAGGAAAAGAAAATTAAAATGAATCCATGATTCAGGGTAAAAAGAAGAATAAGGGGAGTTCTAAATTCTTGCTCAAAAACACAAGACAGCTCTCCTCATTCCAGGCCTAGATCTGACAACAATCTCCTCTAGCAATTTAATCTTACTAACACAAATTATTTCTACTTAAGATGAAGGAGTTGCCCATCTTAGGTCCATTTTTGTACAATCAGAATGATATAAAAGTCTGCACAGTTATTCAACTTGGGCAATTTTGGCAAAGGTAGATATTCATTCTAACACTTGATTGAGTACCCCTATGTGCCAGTTATGTGCTAGATATTAAAGATACAAAGATGAAACTCAGTTTGTCTTTGAGGAACTCAGACTATTCAGAATGAATAAAACCAAATAAGTTATTCAAATATAGTGGAAAAAAATACTGCTATAAGGTAATGTAATGTGTAGTCACTATATGCTTTTGAAGAAGGCAGAGAAGCTTGAATCTTGAAGAAAGAGGAAAATTTCCTCAAGTGAAGACAAAGGACATTGATTAATTAATTCATTCATTCATCCAAACACCTAGCCAAAAATTGCTAAGTGACTGTACAAGAGGCACTATAATGTACACTGGGAATACAAGGGAGACAAACATTTAAATGAATGACTGTAAACCAATAATAAATAAAACAGTGTAAATCCCCATCATGTACAACAAAGGCACAAAAGGTAATTAGAGAGAAGGAGACAACTAATGTTAGTTTGCCAAACTGACCAGGAGGAAAGGACTTCTCAGACAGGGGGACAACATGGCAGCATGTACACAGGCAAGAAGGCATGGTGTAGGATAGGAATGCTTAAGTAGCTTGGTAATGGCTAAGGCTAGGTTGGGAGTGAAAGAATGAAAAGAGACAGAGCAAGCCAGGAGAACAAGAGTCAGACTGACCAAGTGTACATTTTATCTGGTGGCAATAGAGAACTTAAAGCAGTAAAGTGTCATGATCAGGTGTGTATTTTTGAAAGATAGCTGTGGTGGCAATAAAGAGAATAGATTGGGAGGACATAATTGTGAAAGGCAATTAAGTGCCTAAAGTAAGGCAGTAGCAGTGGGGCTGAAAAGAAGAGGGATGTTAAGTATGACAATATAACAGTACACAGTGAGAGAATAAATATGGGATAAAGTAGATGGAAGAGACAAGAATGACTCTGAAATGTGTAGCTTAGTAACTAGGTCAATGACAGTACCACTAATTTGAGCAATGAAAACAAACAAGAAGCAAAATTTAGGTAGTAATGGGGGTAGGTAAGAAGATTTCAGTGTTGGCCATGGTGAGTCTAAGGTACTTGAGGGGCATCCAGTGGACAATTAGAAATGTAGATTTGGAGTTCAGGAGAGGGAAAGATTTAAGCCAAGGTAAATATTTAACCACTACCTGAAAAGAGGTAATAGAAAAAACTTGTGTGCATAGGTGATACTGTACAGGCAGAGACCAAAAATACAAAGCAATTGGGCTTCTTCCATGACCTGGCAATTACGAATTGGGCTGCAATAAACATTCTGATACAAATATCTTTGTTGTAATGCGATTTTTGGTCATCTGGGAATATACCCAACAAAGGAATTGCAGGGTCAAATGGCAGGTCTATTTTTAGTTCTCTAAGTGTTCTCCAGATGTCTTTCCAAAAGGAATGTATTAGTTTACATTCCCACCAGCAGTGTAGAAGTGTTCCCTATGCAGCCATAAAGAAAGATGGAGACTTTCCGTCCTTCATGTTCACATGGATGGAGCTGGAAAATGTTCTTTTGAGCAAAGTATCACAAGAATGAAAGAAAAAGTATCCAATGTATACACCGCCATTATGAAATTAATTTATACCTTTTATATGAAAGCTGTAACCTAATAACAGCCTAAGAATATGGAGAGGGGTGAGGGAGAAGGGAGGGGGGAATGGGTGGAGGGAGGGGGATAAACCACTTCTGTGGTTTATCTTACAAGGGTACAAGTGAACCTTTCTAAGAGTAGAATATGAACGTTTTGGCACAATAACTAGGTAAATGATATGAAGGCTATGTTAATCAGTTTGATGAAATGTTTCAAATTGTATGTGAAAACACCACACTGTACCCCAGAAATGCATTAATGTACATAGTTACCATTCAATAAAATAAAGAAAGAAAGAAAGAAAGAAAAAACAGAAAGCAATGACCTTTAAAAGTGAAGCAGAGGAAGGAGAGCTATTATAGGAGTCAGCCTGTGAAAAAGAAACCCAAAAGGCAGAAAGAAAGCAAGAAGGGAATAATTGGATTAAAGTCAGAACTACATAAAGGGTTTTAAAAAAAAGAGGTCAATGGTGTCAAATGCAGTAGAGAGGCTAAAAAGTGAAGATTAAAAAGTGATTCTTAGATTTGGCAGGTCTAAGGTCACCAGTAACCTCAGTAAGAACAATAGTAATGGTGTGCAAATTAGATCACAGTGGGGTGAAGGGTGAAGAGAGATGAAGAAGTGCTAATATAAAAACCAATTACTTTTAAGAAGGTTCCAACCAAGTGGAAAAAGGGTGATAGTTAGAAAGGGGTCAGAATAGTTCTTTCTCTTTAGGAATGAGAAGATACTTAGGTAGAATTCTGAGTCAAGAAGCCAGTAAAAAGGAATAGGTTGAAAACGTAGGAAAAAGAGGGATTAATTGGTAAAGCTAGTTCTTTGAAGAAGTAGAAGGAGATGGAATTTAAGAATATTGTAGAGCCTTACGTAGAAGATAGGATACCATGTCCTCTGAGATAGCAAGGATGAAAACATTTTAAAAAATAGTAAGAATAACAGTGGGGAGGTGAAGTATGATGGCAGATGGGATAGACATTTAGCTTAGCTCTCCTGGAACAACAGGTGAGAGTGAGTAGGCTAGATCATTCCCAGTGGGAAATATTGGTGTAGACAGGCAGTTTGGGGTGTGCAGCAAAGTGGCAGATTGCTGGACTCGAAGTGTAATCCAGAGCTGCAGAGACTGCCAGAAAAATTTCTGTTCTGCTGCTGAAGTGGCTGGCGGTGGCCATGGTAAACAGCCCCTCCCCCATGGAGGATTAAAATTCCTAGTTCATAGGAAAACTAAGTGTTGTGTGGAAAAAATTGGTGAACTGTGGCCTCCTGAGTGGAATTTGGAGTCAGATGGGGGTGCTGTCTGAAGTGGCACAGCTGGGCTAGGCTGCAGGAGAGATACTCAGGCGGGAAGGATCTCAGTCAGGAAGCAGAGGTATTTGGAAATTTCCAAAATGGCGACTGTCACAGGTACCTTTCCACATGGGCCAGGTGCAGTGATTTGAGTCTCACTTGTAGGCAGCCATCCTGCACCCAAAGCAGATCCAGGATGCCCTGCACTTCACAGGAACTGTTGCAGGGAGAACTTGTGAAACTTGCCTGTGAAGATTTTTTCTTTTTTTAAATTGGTAGAATCAACAACTCAGAGGGGTCCAAGCCCCAACCCGGTAGCCAGGCAACAACCAACAAAACAGTGTAAACCATGAATCAGGTATAAGCCTGGGAACCACTCATGGTTCCCCCTGGTGTGCAGAAAGCATATTGCAACACAAATATTTTTCCTACTAAAGTTGATCCCTACAGCATATATATACTCATGTTTTCATATAATAAGAATATTTTTGTTATTGGTGCCATTTTTCTCTTTTTCTTTCTTTTTTCTTAGCTAGTTCATGTGCTTTTTTGCGTTTTTTTCCTTTTCTTATAGGAGTTACTATTTTTTTCTCTTTTCCTCTTCTTCCCTTCTTATGGTTGCTGAGAGTGCTTACATCAGGCTATTAGAGGTTTTTTTCTTTTATTATTATCTTTTTTATCTGTTTGTTTGTTTCTGATTGTCTTCATCTGTGTGCTTGTATGTCTGATAGCTTTTTTGTTTGTTTATCTGTTCATTTTGTTTCAACGTGTCTTGGCTTTTGCTAAATCCTCAGGTTGGCTATTTTCCCTAACTCCAGTTTTTGGGGGAATGGGGGATGATGGCTGACTGGATCTAGCTTTTGACAAAAGCTCCACTCTAGGGAGATAATGACCAGAAAGAACCTAACAAAACTGAAGGGTGGGAGCTGAGCTGAGAGAAGAGATAGATAATTGCACATCTTTTTCTGCTGAGGAAAGCTGTGACTCCAATGAAACAAATGTCAGGTACAGAACTGATCCCAAAGAGGCTGTGTGTCTGTCTCCTCACCCAAGAGAGTTGCTTCCTTGCTATGGGATCTCTACTAGTGAGTGGTGAACTTAGGTTCTCTTCTCTCATCCCACTGGAGTGACTTGCTGGAAGCTGGGACTCCTTCTCCAAAGAGTCCCTGCTGTGAGCCTAGAAATTCCCTTGTCTGGCAGGAAGTTTGAACAAATATTTTCCCTGCCATCTTGAACTTCCAGTCTACTCATCTCCACTTACCTAGTGGTCTAGACGTTTGACCCCTGTAGAGACCAGAATGTCTGCACTTCTTGGCTAGGACTAGGCATTGCATAGATGGTGGCAGTGTAGCTATGCTGTATCTGTGAATCCAATGACAGTGCAGAAAGACACAGAGGGGAAGGTGTCTGGCCTGGCTCTGAAAAAGTATATCTCAGCAGCAGGAAGAGGCTAGGGTCTCTGCACAATGGGTGTAGACTTGGGAACTGTTGAGGTATGTGAACCCAAGTGGAGACACCTCCCACCCAACATCAGCATTAATAGAGCAATCCTGCTGGGGTCTAATTTTTGAAAGTCACCTTTCCACAGTCACACTGTGGAATACCAGAGGTAGCCAGACCTCACCCTATAGGGATACCAGAGCAGGAGAACAGCAGCAGCAAAGGTGTGGTGGCTGAGGAAGAAATACATTTGCTGTCTGGACATCCTCAGGTTTAGATTGCGCTCAGGTGGAACACTCCCTAGTTGCCATTGAGTACCTGAGGCAAGCAGGCTTCAGCTCCCCCTGCTGGCAGGTGGCAGAGGGTGGTGGCAGAGAGGAGGAGGCTTTGACTCTGGCAGGGGCAAAACCCTGGCACATTTGCTTATTGGACAGAACTGGACCACAGAGACTGGGTTAACAGACATTGGTGGTGGGGTTACCAGAAACTGGGTGTATCAGAGTCTGGTGGTGAAGGGGGAGCAACGTGGAGAAAGAGGCATCAGCCCCCCTGGTCCAAACCTTCTACTGGACAGGCCTTTCTGTCTCTTTGGAGCACTGAGTTGCCAGTAGACTCCTGCTATCTAGTTGCTGGAGACCTTTTAACTCTCCCACTAAAGAGTGGGTGCTGATTGGGACAATTGATTTGGAACTCTTAAACTGGAAAAATCAACTGAGGACCCTGAAGGTAGTACCCTGGTCTGTTGTAGTGGGGAGGTGTGATTTTTGTCCTTTTTCAGTTGTTGCCTATGTGGGTGAGTGGGATGTCTTGTTGCTTATATTTCTCCACTGCTGAGAATTCAACCCTGAGTCACTGATTCACTAGGATTGGACAGAGATCAGCTGAATACAAGACAGAACCACATAGCCTCTCCACACCAAGCAGGTCTCTAGAGTCTCAGGCTGTAGTACTGTATGGATCCTTTGCAAAGCTATAGAGGAAAAGCAGTAGTCACCAGTCCCACTTCTTTGGTAAAGGGATAGTCAACCAAAACCCCAGAAACCCCCAATCCAATTTCATTCTACCTGCTCATCTATCCAAAGGGTGAAAAACAATCATGGGGCAGAATTAGCAGAAAAACACTGGCAATGTGAATAATCAGAGTAGATCAACTCCCCCAAGGAACGACAAGGCAAACACACCAGAAGATCACATTCATAAACAAATGGCTAAGACGTCAGAAATTGAGTTTAGAATTTGGATAGCAAATAAGATTAACAGAATAGAAGTAAAGTTGGAATTAGAAATTCTAGGAATAATTCAAAAGTTGTCTCAAGAATTCAATGAATTCAAAGACAAAATCACCAAAGATTTTGACATGTTGAAAATAGAAGTTGCAGCTTTCTGAGATATGAGATATACAGTAGAATCCCTCAGTAACAGAATGGGGCAGGCAGAATAAAGGAATTCTGACATTGAAGACAAAGCTTTTGAATGCTCCAAAATGCACAAAGAGGAAGAGAAGTGGAGAGCAAAAATGGATAATTCCCTCAGAGAGCTCTGGAATAATTCAAAGAAAACTTATATGAATCCCTGAAGGTGATGAGGTTGCTTTGAAAGGTACAGATGCTCTTTTCCAAGAGATAATCAAGGAGAACTTCTCAAACATCACAAAAGATGCTGAAATACACACAGCAGTTTCAGAACCCCAGTATGACTCAACCCTAATAAAGCATCTCCAAGACATATTATCATTAACTTCACCGAAGTTAATATGAAGGACAAAATACTGCAAGCAGTCAGATGTAATAAAATCATAACCTACAAGGGGAAAAATATGAGAATGACTGCAGATCTCTCTGCTGAAACTTTTCAAGGTAGAAGAGGATAGTCAACTACTTTCACCCTCCTAAAACAAAACAATTTTCAACCCAGGTTACTGTATTCAGCTAAACTCAGTTTCATTTATGATGGAGAAATTAAATACTTTAATGATATTCACATGCTGAAGAAATTTGCCATAAATAAACCAGCTCTGCAGGATATTCTCAGACCCATCCTCCACAATGACCTCCACAACTCTTTACACCAAAGTAAACTCACTCAGAAATTTTTGATCAAAACTCAACTTCCACAGTGGCAAAAGGATTAAAAATGTCCACTGGACTTCTCACAAATTCAACAACCAAAATATTACCAGGCTTATAATTACTCATAATTAAAGTGAATGACTTAAATTGTCCAATAAAGAGGCACAGGTTGGCTGACTGGATACAAAAATGCAGGCCAGATATCTGCTGTATACATAAATCTCATCTTACCTTAAAAGATAAACACAAGTTTCAAATTAGAAACTCTAGTCTATGTTTAAACTCAGAAACTAAATCACCCTGTATTAAGCAACACAGGATATCTTTTGATGAGTTTTATGATTGTATAAGAGTCAGTCCATGCAATGATATGATTTCACCATTTCTCAAGATGATAAAATCAGGATAAAATCAGCTAAACCTAAGTTCAGATTTTTGAGGCAATGTACATTAATACTATTATGACTAATAGTTATCAAAAGCAATGCAATCAAAGACACAAATGAACATGTTATTTACATAGTCTTCACAAGTGAAACTCAGTTCTTATAAAAGTCAGTTTGCTAGAAACTAAAGAATATCTGCATAAAACAAACAATACTATTTATTCCTTTATGAAATTCTATTATTTTCATATCTAAATTGAATGGTGAGATCTGTAAAAACATCTTATGAATAAATATATTTTAATTATTTAGGAAGAAATGGATAAAGATAGACTCAGGGTGAAGGGATGGTCATCTATAATTCAGACAAATGGAAATCAGAAAAAAAGCAGGAGTTGCAATTTTATTCGAAGATATATATAGGCTTTAAACCACAAAACTAAGGAAAGTTAAGAATGGTCACTTTGTATTTGTTAAGGGTAACACTCAACATGATGAGATTTCAATTATTAATATTTATGAACCCAACTAGAATGCTCCTCAATTTATAAGAGAGATTCTAACTGACATGAGCAAGCTGATTTCCTCCAGCAATATAACAGATGGAGATTTTTGATACCCCTCTGTCTGTGTTGGATAGAGCCTCCAATAAGAAACTAAACAAGAAAATTTTAGACTTAAAATTATCCATTGAAGAATTAAATTAACAGACATCTACAGAACACTTCATCCTAATGAAACAGAATACACATTCGTCTCATCAGCACAAGGAACATCCTCCAAAATTGATCACATCTTAGGTCACAAGGCTAACCTCAGCAAATTTTTAAAAATAGAACTTATTCTTTGTATCTTCTCAGACTATCATGGAATAAAAGATGAACACAGTAACAATAGGAATCTGCAAACTCACACAAAGACATGGAAACT
>NW_003852685.1:468673-474823 GCF_000181295.1 Otolemur garnettii
TCCCTAAAAAGGAAAGCCTGGGACCAGATGGCTTCACATCAGAATTCTACCAAACATTTAAAGAGGATCTAGTACCTATATTACTTAACCTTTTCCAAAATATAGAAAAAAAAGGAATACTACCCAACACATTCTATGAAGCAAACATCACCTTGATCCTCAAACCAGGAAAAGACCCAATGAGAAAAGAAAATTATAGATCAATATCTCTAATGATTATTGATGAAAAATATTCAACAAGATCCTAGCAAACAGAATCCAGCAACACATCAAACATATTATACACCATGACCAATTTGGGTTTTATCCCAGAGTCTCAAGGCTTGTTCAATATACGCAAATCTATAAATATAATTCATCACATAAACAAATTAAAAAACAGAGACCATTTGATTCACTCAATTGCTGCAGAAAAAGCTTTTGATAATATCCAGCATCCTTTCATGATCAGAACACTTGGTATATAAGAAAACTTTCTTAAACTGATAGAGACTATCTAGAGCAAACCCACAGCCAATATCATATTGAATGGAGTTAAATTGAAATCATTTCCATTCAGATCAGGAATGAGGCAAGGTTGTCCATTGTCTCCACTGCTTTTTAACATTATAATAGAAGTTTTAGCCATTGCAATTAGACAAGAAAAGGTGATCAAGGGTATCCGCATAGGGTCAGAGATCAAACTTTCAGTCTTTGCAGATGATATGATCATATATATACCTGGAAAACCAAAGGACTCAACCATAAAACTCTTAGAAGTGATCAAGGAATATAGCAGCATTTTAGGCTACAAAATCAATACTCACAAGTCAGTAGCATTCATATATACCAACAATAGTCAAGCTGAAAAAACAGTCATGGACTCTATTCCCTTTACAGTAGTTCCAAAGAAAATGAAATATCTGGGCGTGTACCTAGCAAAGGACGTAGAAGATCTCTATAAAGAGAACTATGAAACTATGACAAAAGAAATAGCCAAATATTGATTGGGCTAGAGGTAAGATGGGCCACTGGAGCCAGCTATCCAGAGAGGCTTCCATCCAGAATGAGAGTTAAAGGACAGATGTGTAGCAAGTAAGCTGATGGTGTGGAGCTGACCCAAGAGAGAACATTGAAGAACCAATATCAACTCAACTGAGGCGAGATGTGACCCCAAGGAAATAAACAGTAGGTACAAAATCTAACGCCAAGTGGATGGGATTCCCATCCAACAAGAGAATAGCTCCCAGTATCCTTTCTATATATAAACAAACAAGTAGAGTTCAGATATCTCCTGTTTTATCCCCTGGGAGAGATCCTATAAAAACTGGAACTCCTTCCCCAGAGAGGACCCACCATTGTGCCATGGCCCTCTCCTGCCAGGCATTAAACTGTATAAAACTGTATGTATTCTCTATCAACACTTCTGAACTCCCAGCACTCCCCTCCACTCTCACTCTGAAGTCTGGAAGCCAGTCCCCCAAGAAGTCCAGATTCTTGGGCATTTCCTCGAGAGGTGTGGACAGGGTGTGGGATGTTGTTGGTCTGTGCTGATTCTGTGACATGGGAATAAGAAGATGGTGGACTGAGGGAATCATATGGGAGAGGGAGAGGCAGTGCCCCATGGCACAGAGTAGTAGCAGAGGCAGGAACAACAGGGTTCCCACCCCTGGGGATATTTTGGAAAGACACTCCCTGCCTCGGTGGGCATCATCTCCAGTGACAGCCACTGGTGGAACAGAACTGGGACAGAAACACAGGCCCCATGAGTAAAGGGTATGCCTGAGGCAGTACCTGCCTGGGTGGGGCATGGTGGGGAGGCAGACTAAAATATGTGTGCAGAGAGGGCATACTCCCAAGGCGGGACTGAGCCAGAAGGACTGCTTTAGTTAGCCTAAGCAGCATTTGGCCCTCAAGGCATGGTAGCTGAGACAAAAGCTGGTGAGAAGAGGCAGAAATCAACAACTGATTGTGAGGTCTAACCATGCCTGCCCCAACACTGAAAGCAATGGAGACAGAGATGTCAGCTCCGGGCAGTGGCATAGACTGGGGCTGAGTTACAATTTCTGGGAACTCAAACAGCATATGGTCCACAGGGGGGATACAGCTGGCACAGAAACAATTTCTGCCAAAATATAAGTGTCAGTAACATCAATCAGGGGTGGGGCTGGAATTGAGTGAACTGCCCAGCTTCCATTAAGCACCCAACGTTGTCAGGCCTTAGCTCCCAATGCCAGGTAGTGGCAGAGAGCAGAAGCCTGGCTGGGGAGACACAGATCTCCCTGTGACTCAGGCAGGCACAAACCCCTAGAGCACCTGCTCATTGGAGGAAACTGGGTCATAGCCCTGTGGGGTTACCAGGGACGGGGTGTGACAGAGGTGCAAAGTGGGAAGGAGGCATCAACCTTCCCAGACTAATTCATTTGCTGGGTGGGTCCTTCTGACTCCACAGAGCACCACAGTGATTCATACTCGAGCTGCCAGCAGACCCCTACTATCTAGTTGCCAGAGACCTTTTGAACTCTCCCATCTGACACTGATGCTGACTGAGATAACTGATTTGGACCTCTTGAACTGGGCCAATCACCGAGAACTATCCCAAATGGTACTCTGGGTGTGTGGTTGTGGGAAGGTTTGATTTTCCTTTTACAATTGTTGCCCGTGGGGGTGGTGTGACTTAATTGCTGATATTTCTCCATAGCTGAGACTTCAACCCAGAGTAACTGATTCACTAGGGTGGGACATAGACCAACTGAAAACAAAACAGACCCACTTAGCCCCACCACACCAAGCAGGTCCCCAGTGTCTCAGGCTGTAGCACTATTTGAGTCCTTAACAAAGTGCTAGGAGAAAAGGTATAGACAGCAGTTCCAGCTCTTAGGCAAGGGGCTGATTAATCACTATTATAAGAGCCCCCAACCTAATATTACCTTATCTGCTCATATAGCCAAATGGTGCAAAATAATCATGGGGCAAAATCAGTGGAAAAATTCTGGCAACTTGAATAATCAGAGTAGATAATTTCCCCAAGGAACAACAGGCCGGACACAACTGAAGATACCATTCATAAACAAATGCTAAGATGTCAGAAATTGAATTCGGAATTTGGATTGCAAATAAGATGAATAGAATGCAGGTAAAGTTGGAATTAGAAATTCGAGGAGCATTTCAAAAGTTGTCTTAAGAATTTAATGAATTTAAAGACAAAATCACCAAAGATTTTAACACACTGAGACAAGAACTTGCAGCCCTCAAAGATCTGAGAAATATAGATCAATCTCTCAGTAACAGAATGGAACAGGCAGAAGAAAGGATTTTTGACATTGAAGACAAAGCTGTTGAATGTTCCCAAATGCTCAAAGAGGAAGAGAAGTGGAGAGCAGAAACAGATCATTCTCTCACAGAGCTCTGGGATACTTCAAAGAAAACAGGAATCCCTGAAGGTGACAAGGTGGCTTTGAAAAACATAGATGCCCTATTTCATGAAATAATGAAGGAGAATTTCCCAGACACACCAAGAGATTCTGAAATTCAGATAGCAGACAGCTGCAGAACCCCAGCATGACTCAACTCAAATAAAACATCTCCTAGACACATTATAATTAACTTCACCAAAGTTAAAATGAAGGAGACAATTCTACAAGCAGCCAGACGTAAGAAAACAATAACTGACAAGGGGAAGAATATTGTAATGACTCCAGATCATTGACTTTTAATCTCCTAAAACAAAATAACTTTCATCCCAGGATTCAATATCCAGCTAAAGTGAATTTCATTTATGATGGAGAAATTAAATACTTTAATGACATTCAAGAAATTTGCCATAACTAAACCAGTTCTCTAGCATATTCTCAGACCTATCCTCCATAATGGCCAGCGCAATTGTCCACCACAAAAGTAAACTCACTCAGATACTTTTGATCAAATTCCAACTTCCACGGTGGCGAAAGGATTAAAAATGTCCACTGGATTTTTGAAAAACCCCATAACCAAAATTCTACTAGGCTTATCAATATTCACAATTATTGTAAATGGCTTAAATTGTCCTCTAAAGAGGTACAGGTTGGCTGACTGGATACAAAAACTCAGGCCAGATACCTGCTGTATATAAGAATGTCATCTTACCTTAATAGATAAATATAGACTCAGGGTGAAGGGATGGTCATCTATAATTCAGGCAAATAGCAATCAGAAAAAAGCAATTGTTGTAATTTTATTCACAGAAACGGCCGGATTTAAACCAACAACAGTAAGGAAAGATAAAAATGGTCATGTCATATTTGTTAAGGGTAACACTCAACATGATGAGATTTCAAATATTAACATTTATGGACCCAACCAGAATGCTCCTCCATTTATAAGAGAGACTCTAACACACATGAGCATCTTGATTTCCTCCAGTACCATAATAGTCAAAGATTTTAGTACTCCTTTGGTACTATTGGGCAGATACTAAGCAAAGTAATGTTAGACGTAAACTTAACCATTCAACATTTGAATTTAACAAACATCTACAGAACATTTCATCCTAACAAAACTGAATACACATTCTTTTCATCAGCTGATGTAACATACTCCAAAATTTATTATACCTTAGGTCACAAGTCTAACCTCAGCAAATTTAAAAGAATAGAAACCATTTCTTGAATCTTCTTGGACCAATATGGAATAAAAGTTGAACTATGTAACAACATAAATCTGCATACACATACAAAAACATGGAAACTAACCTTATGCTGAAGACTAACTGGTTCATAGACTAAATTAAGAAGGAAATTACTAAATTTGTGGAAGAAAATGATAATGAAAATAATGAATTATCAGAACCTCTGGGATCCTGCAAAGGCAGTCCTACGAGGGAAATTTATAGCACTGCAAGCCTTCCTCAAGAGAATGGAAAGAGAGGAAGTTAACAACTTAATGGGACATCTAAAGCAACTGGAAAAGGAAGAACATTCCAATCCCAAACCCACAAAAAGAACAGAAATAACCAAAATTAGAGCAGGATTAAATGAAATTGAAAATAAAAGGATTATACAACAGATCAATAAATCAAAAAGTTGTTTTTTTGAAAAGGTCAATAAAATAGATAAACCTTTGGCTAACCTAACCAGAAAATAAAGAGCAAAATCTTTTATTTCATCAATCCGAAATGGTAAAGACAAAATAACAACAGACTTCTCAGAAATTCAAAAAATCCTTAATGAATATAACAAGAAACTCTATTCTCAGAAATACGAAAATATGAAGGAAACTTACCAATACTTGGAAGCACTTCACCTTTCTATACTTACAGAATGAAGTGGAAATGTTAACAGGCCTATAACAAGTTCTGAAATACCATCAACTATACAAAATCTACCTAATAAAGGATGCCCAGGAGGAGATGGCTTTCACATCAGAATTTTACCATCCCTTTGAAGAGGAACTAGTACTTCTTTACTTAACCTTTTACAAATATAGAAAAAGAATGAATACTACCCAACACAAATTATGAAGCAAACATCACCTTAATACCCAAACCAGGAAAAGACCCAACAGAAAAGAAAATTATAGACCAGTATCTCTAATGAGTATTGATGAAAAATATTCAATAAGATCCTAGCAAACAGAATCCAGCAACACATCAAACAAATTAAACACCATGATCAATTGGGTTTTATCCCACAGTCTCAAGGCTGTTTCAATATATGTAAATCTATAAATATAATTCATCACATAAACAAAGACCATATGAAACTCTAAATTGATGCAGAAAAAGCTTTTAATAATATGCAGCATCTCTTCAGGATCAAAACACTTAAGAAAATTGGTATACAAAGGACATTTCTTAAACTGATAGAGGCCATCTACAGCAAACTGACAGCCAATATTGTATTGAATGTAGTTAAACTGAGATAATTTCCACTCAGATCAGGAACCAGGAAACGCTGCCCATTGTCTCCACTGCTTTTTAACATTGTAATGGAGTCTTAGACATTGCAATTAGGCAAATAAAGGCAATCAAGCATATCCAAACAGGGTCAGAGCAGATCAAACTTTTACTCTTCGTAGATGATATGATTGTATATCTGGAAGACATGAGGAATTTCACCACAAAACTCTTAGAAATAATCAAGGGATACAGCAACGTCTCAGGTTATAAAATCAACACTCATAAATCTGTTACCT
>NW_003852685.1:475710-483447 GCF_000181295.1 Otolemur garnettii
GAGGAATTTCACCACAAAACTCTTAGAAATAATCAAGGGATACAGCAACGTCTCAGGTTATAAAATCAACACTCATAAATCTGTTACCTTTATGAACCAGAATCTACAGAGAACTCAAATATTAGCAAGAAAAGAATAAGTGATCCCATCTCAGGGTGGGCAGGGGACTTGAAAAGAAATTTCTCTGAAGAAGACAGACACACAGCCTACAGACATATTAAAAAATGCACATAATCCTTAATCATTAGAGAAATGTAAATCAAAATTACCTTGAAATATCATCTAACTCCAGTAAGATTAGCCCACATCACAAAATCCCAAAACCAGAGATGCTGGCATGGATGTTGAGAAGAGGAAACACTTCTGCACTGTTGGTGGGAATGCAAACTAGTATGTTCCTTTTGGAAAATGTTTGGAGATCACTTTAGGTATCTAAAAATAGACCTGCCATTCCTTCCTTCAATTCCTCTACTAGGTATATATCCAGAAGAACAAAAATCACATTATGACAAAGATATTTGTGCCAGATTGTTTATTGCAGCACAATTAATAATTGCTAAGTCATGGAAGATGTCCAAATGCCCATCAACCTATGAATGGATTGATAAATTGTGATATATGTACACCATGGAATATTATGCAGCCTTAAAAAAGATGGAGACTTTACCTCCTTCATGTTTACATGGATGGAGCTCTATCATATTCTTCTTAGCAAAGTATATCAAGAATGGAAGAAAAGTATCCAATGTACTCAACCCTACTATGAAACCAATTTATAGCATTCATATGAAAGCTATAACCCAATTATAGCCCAAGAATATGGGGAAAGGGGTCAGGGAGGGGGTATAGGGGAGGATGGGCAGAGGGAGGGTAATCGGTAGGACTACACCTACAGTGCATCTTACAAGGGTACATGCAAAATTTACTAAATGTAGAATATAAATGTCTTAACACAATATCTATGAAAATGCTGTGAAAGCTATATTAACCAGATTGATGAAAATATTTCAAATTGTATATAAAAACAGCATATTTTACTCCATGATTGCACTGATGTACACAGCTATGATTTAATTTTAAAAAAAAGAAAAAGAAATAGCCAAAGATGTCAACAAATGGAAAAACATACCATGCTCATGTCTGGGAAGAATCAACATTGTTAAAATGTCCATACTACTCAAAGCAATCTACAGATTTAATGCAATCCCTATTAAAGCACCTCTGTCATACTTTAACAATCTGGAAAAACTAGTGCTTCATTTTATATGGAAACAGAAAAAACCTTGAATAGCCAAGACATTACGCAGAAATAAAAACAAATCAGGTGGAATCATGCTACCAGACTTCAGACTATAGTATAAATCTATAGTGATCAAAACAGTATGGTATTGGAACAAAAATAGAGAGGTACATGTATGGAACAGAATTGAGAAGAAGGAGATGAATCCAGACATTGTCATTTGATCTTTGATAAGCCTATCAAAAACTTAAACTGGAGGAAAAACTTCCTATTTAACAAATGGTGCTGGGTGAATTGGCTGGTGACTTGTAGAAGACTGAAACTGGACCCACACCTTTCACATCTAACAATATTTGACTCTCACTGGATAAAAGAATTAAACCTGAGATATTAAACCATAAAGATTCTTCGAAAGAGTGCAGGGGAAACACATGAAGACATTGGCCTGGGAGATAACTTTATAAGGAGGAATCCCAGGGCAATTGAAGCAATACCAAAAATAAATTACTGAGATCTGATCAAACTAAAAAGCTTCTGTACTGCCAAGAACACAGTAAGCAAAGCAAGTAGACTGCCCTCAGAATGGGAGAGGACAGTTGCAGGTTATATTTCTGACAAAGGTCTGATAACCAGAATCCACAGAGAACTCAAACTTATTAATAAGAAAAGAAAAAGTGATCCCATTTCACTATGGGCAAGAGACCTGAACAGAAGCTTCTCCTAAGAAAATAGGCACATAGTCTACAGACATGAAAAAATGCTCATCATCTTTAATCATCAGAGAAATGCAAATCAAAACCACTTGGAGAGATTACCTAACTCCAGTAAGATTAGCCCACATAACAAAATCCCAAAACTATAGGTGTTGGCATGGATGTGGAGAAAAGGGAACACTTGTGCACTGATGGTGGGAGTGCAAGCTAATACGTTCCTTTTGGAAAAAAGTTTAGAGAACATTCAGGGTTTTAAAAGTACACCTGCTGTTTCATCCTGCAATTCTTCTACTAGGTGAATATCCAAAGGACAAAAAATCATTTGGCAATAAAGATATTTGCACCAGATTATTCACTGCAGCTCAATTCATAATAGCCAAGTCTTGGAAGAAGTCCAAGTGCCCATCTACCCATGAACGTATTAATAAATTGTGGTATATATATACCATGGAATACTATGTAGCCTTAAAAGAAGATGGAGACTTTACCTCTTTTATGTTTATATGGAGGGAATTAGAATATATTCACCTGAGTAAAGTATCTCAAGAATGGAGGAAAAAGTATCCAGTGTACTCAGTACTTCTGGGAAACCAACTTATATTTACTCACACTTTCTAATGAAATATAGAACACAACTGTAGCCCAGGATGAAGGAGAGTAATGGAGTGGGAAGGGAGGGGAGTGGGAAGGTTTGATGGAGGGAGGGTCAACACCAGGACAATACCCATGGAACTTATTTCAAGGGTACAAGTCAAATATATCAAGTGTAGAAGATAAATGTCTTAATACAATAATCAAGTAAATGAGTTGAAAACTATGTTGATTGGTTTGATGTAAGCACACCAGACTGTATAAAAAAATCAACACATTGTACCCCACATATGTATAAATATATTCATGATCTATGTGTATATGACATAAAAAAAGAAAAATAAAAAATAACAGTGAGAAGATGAAAGATTATCTTGATTCTTCTATGAAGGAGACATGTTTGAATATATGCTTTTAAAGGGAGAAGGTAACAGATGTGTGGAATACATCCTTGGTACAATAAGTCTAGGAACCAACCAGGGACACATAAAATGGCTGTTATTTTAAGTACTTAAAGTAGTTACTTTAAGGAGATAAGTCAAGTCCTACTATTTTAGGACTGCAGCTAAGATTATAGACTTTAAACCTGTCACAGTACCAATTAACATGTCTATGGAATTAATTTCTTTGCAGCAATACTTAGTAGTTGGAGTGTAAGAGGAGAGAATGATTGTAACTGGCAGGAAAGGTAGAATATAATGATAAAGGGCAAGGTATAATAGATGAGGTGCTATACCACCTGGTGTTGGTAAATAGGGAAGATGATGGAAGAAGTTTGGGAAAAGACAGGCTGAAAGTGTAGATGTCTCCATGACATAGAAAAACTAAGGTAACTGGAATGAATGGTGTGAAAGCTTGAGTATAAAAACTCAAAGAACTATAAGTGCAGAATGTTTAATAGGTTATACATGGATATTCATATCTCTAGGCAAGAATAAGGATGATAGGAAGGTGAAAAGGCCATTCCCTAAGTCCTTAATGGAGGGTGGAGGATAAATGGGAGGGGTATAGGGTATTATAGCTAAATGAACAGATCTGAAAGGAAGGAGGAGTTTTATAAGGAACAAAGAGAATATTGAATCTGTCCCATGTCCTATGGTTCATAGGGTGTGGGAAAGAGAGTAAGAAGGAGCATAGTAAGAGAACAGCAAGAAGTCCACTCCAGCCAAGTTGGGGCGAGATTATGAAAAACTCTTAATGTCAAGCTATAGGATCTTGTAGGGAATAGGATAGGAAACCATTGGAAAATTTTAAACTTTAAAAGACATATGTGTTGGGGGTGGAGCCAAGATGGCAGACTGCAGCAGCTTTTTAGAGAAGCTCCCGTCCAGAAGCAGGCTTAAAGGACAGAAGTTTAGCAAGTTAGCTGATGGTTTGGAGCAGAGTCAAGAGAGAAGATTGAAGAGCACACTTCAACCTTCCTGAGGCAAGCTGCGACCCCAAAAAATACAACCAAAAGATACAAAATCCACCACCAAGTGGATGGAAGTCCCCTCCCCCACAACAAGGGCTTGCAGTTTACTCCATGCAAACAAGTGAGCAGAGTTCAATCTTCCTCCCACTCTATCCCATGGAAGACACCCCCTAAAAACTGGACCTCCTACCCCTGCTGGCATGCCACAGCACCCTCTAGCCAGGCATAAATTTGTAAAACTGTATAAAACTGTATATATTCCCCATCTGCAACATTGAACTCCGAGGAGTTCCCACCCACCCACTCAGAAGTCTCGAGGTTTGTTTCCTATGGAATCCAGATTCTTGGGCATCTCCTTGAGAGAAGTGGAGGGGGAAAGGGATGGTGCTGTTCTATGCTGACTGTGGCACAGGCGTGAGGAGAAGAAGATCGGCTTAGGGGACACCAATACAGCAACAGTGGCATCCTGAGCTGCAAACTGACGTCATTTCAGCCCTGTCTCTCTGGGCAAACAGAGGTTCTGGACAGCAGCCACAGGCAAAATGCAGATAAATTTTGTAAGTAAAGCACCATCCCTCAGGGTCTAATACACCTGAGACAAAGCCAATGGGCAGAGGCTAGAGTTGACACCTGAGTGTAAACTGCTATTTCTCTGCTGCCCAGAGCTGAATGCAACCTCAGACTTGCAGAGAAATCTAGTTGGACAGAAGCCTAATTTAAACATGCAAGGCCCCCCTGCCGAACTCAGATTTCTGGCTGATTTTGCCAATCATAAACCCTGGGAGCAGTGGCATACTGGAGTGAATAGGGTCACAGACATAGGGGATTATGAGTGACTGGGTGCAAGGTGAGGAAGGAGGTATTAACCTTCCCAGACTAACTCATTTACCAGGTGGGTCCCTTTGCCCTCATGAAGCGAGGCAAGCCCAATAGTGCTTGCTAGAGTCATACATCACGGGTGGCAGAGGAGATCCCTGCACCAGGCTGCTGCTCTGAGCAGGCCCAGAACAGCTTGCTAGTGCCACTGGTGTCCCGTGGGAAGTGGCAGAAGAGTTCTCTGTTCCAGGTATACCCAAAACAGCTTGCAAGAGATATGCACACCCTACGGGGGTCTGGAGGAGTTCCCTGCTCCAGCCTCCCAAGCTGGGTGGGCCTAGAACTGCTTGCTAGAGCCATGTGTACCCTGCAGATAGTGGTGGAGGGGTCTACCACTCTGGGAAGGCCCAGAACGGTTTGCTAGAGCCACATATGTCCCACGGACGGAGGTGGAGGTGTTCCCCACTCCGGGCTCCTGTGCTGGGAGGGCACAGATCGGCTTGCTACTGCCACACGCGTCCAGCGGGGGATGGTGAAGGAGTCCTCTGCTCCCCTCAGCTACTCTCGCGGGGCTGAACTAGGACTTATCTGGTTGCTCGCATACCCTGCAATACTGCTGCCATTCCCGTACCCTCTGGCTACTCCAGGGTGCTGAACCAAGACTCATCTAGCCACTACAGTTCCCTTGTTCCACCAGTTGCCCCGGAGGGACCGAAGTAGGACTGATCCGGCTGCTGCCATTCTCCTGCCCCCCAGTCACCCTAGCAGGCTGATTGAGGTCTAATGCAGCCATACAAACTCCCGTGCAGTTGCTGCTGTTCCACTGCACCCGGTTGCCCTAGCACCCAAGAACTGGGAGAAGACAACAGACACACTCTGCCTGTCTGTCCAGGCAACCAGAAGAAGCCACCAACTAAATGGTTCTGATGAGGCATCCAAACAAGGCAAACTCAGCATGGGGCAAAATTAGTGGAAAAACTCTGGCAACTAGAATAACCAGAGTAGACCAACTCCTCCAAGGGAAAATGGGGCAGATACAATTGACCCCATCCACAATTAAATGGCTGGAATGTCAGAAATTGAGGTCAGAATGTGGATAGCAAATAAGATTAACAGAATGGAACAAAGGAAGGAATTAGGAGTTCAAGAAACTATTTGAAAGATTTCTCAAGAAATTATACAAAAAAAAACTCAAGAAATTATTCAAAAGATGTCTCAAGAACTCAACGATTTCAAAGAAAAAATGATCAAAGATTTTGAAACACTGAGACAAGAGGTTGCAGCCCTTAAGAATGTGAAAGACACAGTGGAATCCCTCCATAACAGAGTGGAACAGGCAGTAGAAAGGATCTCTGATTTTGAAGACAAAGCTTTGAAGAAGCCCAAGAGGGCAAAGATCAAAAGAAATGGAGAGCAAAAACAGATCTGACTCTCAGAGAACTCTCGTATAATTCGAAGAAAACTAGTATTAGCCTTATTGGAATCCCTGAAAGTGATGAAGTTGCTTCACAAAACACAGAGGCTCTTCTTCATGAAATTATGAAAGAGAACTTTCCAGACATGCCAAAAGATTCTGAAATTCAAATAGTAGTTTCAGAACCCCATACGACTGAACCCAAACAAGACATCCCCCAGATACATCACAATTAACTTCAACAAAGTTAAGATGAAAGAGAAAATTATGAAAGCAGTCAGATGTAAGAAAACCATAACCTACAAAGGGAAAAGTATTAGGATGACTGCAGATCTCTCAGCTGAAACCTTTTAGGCTAGAAGAGGAGGGCCATTGATTTTTAATCTCCTAAAACAAAATAACTTTCAACCCAGGATCCTGTATCCAGTGAAACTGATTTTCATCTATGATGGAGAAATTTAATACTTTAATGACATTCACATGTTAAAAAAATTTGCTATAAATAAACCAGCTCTCCAGGAAATTCTTAAACCTATCCTCTATAATGAACAGTACAATCCTCCACCAAAAAAGTAAACTCACCCAGAAACTATTGATCAAATTCCAACTTCCACAATATCAAAAGGATTAAAAATGTCTATGGGACTTTTGAGCAACTTAATGCCCCAAATTTTACCAGCTTTATTGATAATTTCAATCAATGTGAATGGCTTAAATTGTCCCCTAAAGAGGCACAGACTGGCTGATTGGATACAGAAACTCAGACCAGACATCTGCTGTATACAAGAATCTCAACTTACCTTAAAAGACAAATAGACAAATATAGACTCAGGGTGAAGGGATGGTTATCTATATTCCAGGCTAATGGAAAGCAGAAAAAAGCAGCTGTTGCAATATTATTTGCAGATACAATAGATTTAAAACCAACAAAAGTCAACAAAGATAAAGATGGCCACTTTATATTTGTTAAGGGCAATACTCAATATGATGAGATCTCAATTATCAATATCTATGCACCCAACCAGAATTCACCTCAATTTAGAAAAGAGACTCTAACTGGCATGAGCAACTTGATTTCTCCAGCTCCATCATAGTCAGAGATTTCAACACTCCTTTGGCAGTGTTGGACAGATCCTCCAAAAAGAAGCTGAGAAAAGAATTCTTAGATTTAAATTTAACTATTCAACTTTTGGACCTAACAGACATCTATAGAACTTTTCATCCTAACAAAATCCAAAAAACATTTTTCTCATCAGTCCATGGAACATACTCCAAAACTGATCACATCTTAGGTCATAAGTCTAACCTCAGTAAATTTAAAAGAATAGAAATTACTCTATGCATCTTCTCGGACCATCATGGAATAAAAGTTGAACTCAGTAACAACAGGAATTTATAGTCTTGTACAAAAACAGGGAAGCTAAATAACCTTATGCAGAATGATAGATGGGTCAAAGATGAGATCAAGAAGGAAATTACCAAATTTTTAGAACATAATGATAATGAAGATACAAGTTATCAGAACCTCTGGGATACAGCAAAGGCAGTC
>NW_003852685.1:486917-489645 GCF_000181295.1 Otolemur garnettii
GGAGAATATTTTCTGAGGAAGACCCTTGAGGAACTAAAGCAACACCAAAAATACATTACTAGGATCTGATCAAACTAAAAAGCTTGTGCACAGCCAAGAGCACAGTAAGTAAAACAAACAGAAAACCTTCAGAATGGGAGAAAATTTTTGCAGGTTATGCTTGTGACAAAGATCTGATAACCAGAATCCACAGAGAACTCAAACTAATCAATAAGAAAAGAATAAATAACCCTATTTCTATGTGGGCAAGAGACTTGAACAGAAACTTCTTTGATGAAGATAGGTGCATGGCCCACAAACACATGAAAAAATGCTCATCATCTTTAACCACAAGAGAAATGCAAATTTAAACCCCTTCAAGATATCATCTAACTCTAGTAAGATAAGCCCACATAACAAAATCCCCAACCTACAAATGTAGCATGGATGCAGAGAGAAGGGAACACTTCTATACTGCTGGTGGGAACGCAACCTAATACAACCTTTTTGGAAAGAAGTTTGGAGAATACTCAAGGAACTAAAAAGTAGACCTACCATTCAATCCTGCAATTCCTCTACTTCATATATACCCAGAGGATCAAAATAATTTTACAAGAAGGACATTTGCACCAGAATGTTTATTGGAGTCCAATTCATAATTGCCAAGACATGGAAACAGCCCAAGTGCCCACCTACCCATAAATGAATTAACAAATTGTGGTATATGTACACCATGCTATACTATGCAGCCATAAAAAAGATGGGAGACTTCACATTTTTTATGTTTACCTGGATGGAGCTGGAACATATTCTTCTTAGTAAAGTATCTCAGGAATGGAAGAAAAAGTGTCCAATTTCTTCAATACTACTATGAAATCAATATATAATCACCTAAACATTCATATGAATGATAAAACACAACTATAGTCCAGAAAATAGAAGGGAAGAAGAGAGAGAGGAAGAGGGAGGTGGGAGGTGGGAGGTGGGATGAGGGTGGGTATTTGGGGCATCTCACCTAATGTGCATGATGCAATGGTACATTTCAAAACTATTAAAAAGAGTATCATCGGGATAGATGTGTTTATCAGTGCAATGTAAGCATTTCACATTGTATATCAAATCAGTACACTGAATCTCATAAATGCATCAATGTACACATCTCTGATTTAATAAAAAAAAATAAAAACTTACACCTTAAGAAAAAAAAGACAATGCTGCTGCCTGTGCTACTCAAAGACCACGATAGATGTTGGTCTTTGCCAAGCAACTTCAGCTCTCTGGGCCTCAGCTTTCACATTTGTGAAATGAGAGGTTTGGAATATAACTAGATCTTTATTTATCAACAGTTTTATTCAAGTATCATTCACATACCATAAAATCCATTTATTTTAAGTGTGTGATTCAATGATTTTTAGTAAATTTGCACTGTTGTAAAACCATCATCACAATATAATTTTAGAACCTTTCCATTGTGTCAAAAAGAAACTTCGTTCCCATTTCTTATTTAGATAATCTTTTAAAATGTTTTTTCTAACTTTTCCATTTCTGGGCTTATGAAGTTTAGTAGTTCTTTGCTACTTACAGAACCAAATCCAAATTCCTCATTGTAACATTCAAGATCCTTTATGATCTATAAAATCTATCTCTTTCATTTTTGGATTTTATGTTTGGCATCTGATCACCTCACTTTATTAAGAGATCCTAGAAGGCAATTGCTGTATCTAAGCCAGCTACGTATCCTTAACAACTCCCAGGGTAGGGTTTTGTAAATAATAACAATTAATAATGATGATGAAAAGTAGCTTGGAGCTAAATTAAATATCTAACCGTCCAGGCACTGTTTTAAGTATTTTTACAATTATCAACTCATTTAATCTTTATAAAGATCCTGTAAGATAGGTACTATTGTCCCAATCATTTTAAAGATGAAGAAACTGAGGCACAGAGAGGTTACATACTTGCCAGGACCACAAAGCTAGCTAAGTAGCAGAGCTAAGATTTGAATTCAGTTCAGTTCCAAAATATACACTCTTAACCTCAGTAAATTTTCAAGCCAGGTGAAGCTTAATAAATATTAACTGAACAAACCCTAAGAAAATGTAATTAGTAAGTCTAAGTGTTTAACTGACACAAAAAGTAATGAGAGTAGTGAAAAGTATATATGACTTAATTTAAAAAAAAAAAAAGAACAAATTCTGAAACAGATAGGAAAGTCACTGAACTTTAGGGTAGGCCTGAGGTGCTACAAAAATGGTGGGTGAACCCTAAGTTATAACTTAAAGATAGTTCCTTCCTCATACATAGGTGTCAGTGGGAACATAAATTTGTAGTATCTAACTGAACATATGCATATTCTATGAATCAGAAATTCCACTACCATACATATTCCAACAGAAATGCATATTTATATCAAAATTAGTAAAAGTCAGAGCTGGAAATTCCCCATTAACTAAAGAATGGATTAATCATATGTAGCATGTTAACAAAATGGCATACTATACCAAAATGAGAATGATCTCTAACTTCAAGGAATAATATGGATGAATCTTTCACAAAATGTTGGTTCAGCACCTGTGGCTCAAGTGGCTAAGGCGCCAGCCACATACACCTAAGGTGGCGGGTTTGAATCCAGCCCAGACCCACCAAACAACAATGATGGCTACAACCAAAAAATATCCAGGCGTTGTGGCGGGTGTCTGTGGTCCCAGCTACTTGGGAGGCTGGGGCAGGAGACTCGCTTGAGCCCAGG